>NW_018408080.1:294486-309317 GCF_002113885.1 Mizuhopecten yessoensis
TTAGGTAAGTTGAACATATTTATGAATCCGAAGACAGATGTAAAAAATATCGATTAACGAATTCCCGGGCGCGCGAACACCTCCCTGGACACTCATTCCTCCGTGGACACTCAATCCACCCTCGTGAAAATAGTATTTATCGACGTATTTCGGTACTTTATACTGTTATGGTCAACCTGATATTTTGCACACACTTAGGTAAGTTAAAAATATTTATGAATCCGAAGACAGAAGTAAAATAAATGGATTAACGAATTCTCGGGCTCGCGAACACTTACCTGGACACTCATTCCTCCGTGGACACTCAATCCAACCTCGTGAAAATAGTATTTACCGACGTATTTCGGTACTTTATACTGTTACGATCGAATTTAAACTTTGCACACACCTAGATATATGAACAATATTTAGGAATCAGAAGAAAAAAGTGCAAAAATCTTATAACGAATTCGCGGGCGCGCAAAAACCTCCGAGGACACTCATTCTTCCCAAATATGCATTTTTATCGACGTATTTCGGTACTTTGTACTGTTACGATCGACCTTAAATTTTGCACACACCTAGATATATGAACAATATTTAGGAATCAGAAGAAAAAAGTGAAATAAATCTTATAACGAACTCGCGGGCGCGCAAAAACCTCGGAGGACACTCGGAGGACACTCATTACCCGGAGGACACTCATTAGGGTGACCGACTAAAAATAACCCAAATCGCTTTAACAGTAACTTTTGCAAGATATTATTGAAAATCGCATTAATTTACGACAAGGTAAATAATATTTTACTAAAAGATGTTGACTGAAAGCGTTGGCTACTTAGAAACTTGATGTAACTTTACCGGAAGTATTGCATCTATTTTTGGTACTTTCGGGGAATTCCCTCATGCAAATAAAGTTAATTTTTGCATTTGTATTATGTTTCATGAAAGAATAAATGCAACTTGGACAAACAATTTGAAAAAGTTAAGATTAAAGTGATTTGGGCTATTTTTAGTAACAAATCCATACCCCTATTGGCGTATAATAGGCGAGTTGGCGTATGATACATGTACACAAGTTAGTGTTTTTCCCCGACCTGGTAAAGGTTTTGCGTTTAGCTCTGTTTCTGACAAAGCTACACCACCAAAACCTCAATCATAGATGTAGCATGGGAAGTGGAGCCTACTGCACTAAAACCATTTTTATTGATTTCTGCATTTGTTTGGTAAAAACCTCAAATTTCTGGACTTAGACAAAAATTCAACGTTAAGGTTTTGCGTTTAGCCACTACATGAGGCTGTTTCTGACAAAATATAAATGCTAGAGCAACCAAACTTGGGACATAGATGTATCATGGGATGTATAGCTGAATGCATTACACTCTTTACTAGCATTTCAACGATTTCTGTATTTTTTTGGTAAAAAAAAATCAAATTTCTGGACTTTGAAAAAACCTCAACGTTAAGGTTTTGCGTTAAGCTCTTGCATATTAGGCTCATCTGATAAAGTATAAGAGCTAGACCAACCAAACCTCAATCATGCATGTATCATGGGTAGTAGAGCCTACGACTCTAAAAACATTTCATGGATTTCTGCACTTTTTCGGATAAAAACCTGAAATTTCTGGACTTTAAAAAAACCCAATGTTATGACACTTTTTGTGTTTTAATTACATGTGTGGTTATACTGAATGCTGCATATACAATTCAATAATGTCTGTCTTTCTCACAACCTATTACCTATTAGGTTATCACATTGGGATATGACCTTCAATTTCAATTCTCTTTAAATATATCCTAAGTACTATGTCAAATGCTTATTATATTGACAAAGCGGGACAGGCGACACATATAATTACGTGTAATTCTTGTTTTTTTAGATATCACGTTTCTTGCTAAATTTTCTGTAGTCTACAGTAATATTTGAAACTGTACCAATCTGTCAAAATACCAATATCCTAAATATGCTTCCATAGTGCCTATGAATCTGAAATAGATTGGATCGCACATTTCAAAATCAATTTGATTGTCCCTGTGACGTGTAGTAGGACTCGATTTACATAACAACGCACTACAGCTCAAGACCATAATTCTGTAATCGTCAATATTGACGGAGGAAGGTATAAAGATGAAGATGAGAATTAAGTGATAAAGATAGTGTCGTCTCTGGGGCTCGAACCCACGACCCTTGGCTCTCTAGCCCAGTGCTCTACCACTGAGCTAAAGGGAAATTCCCAACAGTTGATGCTTGTAAGGCAACCTAATCAATGCACATCTTTTACATTATTGACATGGCGTTCATTTTGACACCTCCAATGATCATATAAATATATGAGTTGGGGTTATCATTTTTACCCAAAGTTTAGGTCAAGTATTGTATTTATGAAGAGATGGAGAAATCCAAGTGTGACAGAAAAGTAACTTAATTGATGTTCATTATTATCTAAAATAATACAATATAGTATATACTTTGAAATTTTACATTAATATACACATGGCCAACTTAATCTAATATTTGAAAATAAAATATCTAAAATTTGAATTTAAAAAATAAATTAAAACCATTTGGACCTTGATCATAAGCTACAGTTCCCACAGCTGGAAATATCAATGATAGGGATATTATGTATTAGTCTATAACCCATTAGGTATATTGTTTGTGCTTGTATGCAGCAGATGGCTGGGCCATTAAACTTCAATAAAACATTACAGCACGTAAATGTATCCTCACTATTTTGTTTGTAGGTAGTATAAAAATAGACTTGATTTATTTCTAATCGAAGATTAAAAACCAACATGATGCATGATAATCTATATCAAACAGCTGTTGGATAATTTCCGTGACAAATGTCAATAAAACTGAACAGACGAGAAATTGATTACTTTTTACACTTACAGGATATACAGTTGAGTAAAATGGCTGCTGGTTGAACACAAAGACACCATACTTAACCAAACATTTTCAGCCGTAGGAATTTTACCGTCCTGTTACCATGGCGACCATACCAGGATCTGTGGGTTTACCAGTGTTTGGAGACAAGTCATACGAGTTCTACAAGGATCCGATCAAGTTCTGCCAGAAAAACATTAGTTCTCACAAATCTCGACTTTTCTACGCTAGATTCCTGAACAAGCCGACAGCATTCATCTGCAGTAACAAGGCTGTACAAGAACTACTGACAGGTATATACACATCTTCAGGCAGTTGAATTTTATTTAGTAAAATTAAGCCTCTAAGAAACTTTTTTCCCCCAACAGAATTAAATCAGATTTCTGTATTTGTTTCACCTTTACAACTGACAGCAATTTCATAAAATTTTAATTATTTGATTTTTGTTACTATTGAAATTTTTCATGCGACTAATGTATATATATCTTCTGTATAACATATCATCTGTCTTCTGCATAGACATGTATATGATAACGTTTCTTCTATATACTTGATTTATTAAGGATGAATTTTTAGCTCACCTGGCCCAAAGGGCCAAGTGAGCTTATGCCGTGGTGCGGCGTCCGTCCGTCGTCAATATTTTACTTTAAACAACCTTTTCTCAATAACCAAAAGGTCTAGGGTGATGATATTTAGCCAGTAGCATGCTGGGATGAAGGGCTACCAATTTTGTTCAAATGAATGACCTTGACCCACTTTCAACCTAATATCCTTGTTTGACATTTAAGGTCACATGCGTCATATGTTTAAATCTTTTAATAGGTTCTTATGTATCAAACACTGATATTCTGCCTGTAGCTGTATTTTAGTCCACTTTTAAGATTACAAGTGTGAGATTAATACCAGGTGAGCAATGCAGGCCCGTTGGGCCTCTTGTTTATCTGAAAAGTTATTTCATTTAGTTTACGCAATTTTATAATGTCTGGATTTAATGCTCAACTAAAATTAGTGTAGAAATAATAATTCAAAATGTTGCTTTTCAAAAATAAAAATGAATTTTTCTAACATCAGATTGAATTATTAAAAAAAGTCTACGCTAATTTATACTGACAAGAACCTAGGTTTGAAATTATGATAAAGCTGTATAATACACGTACATCTTCTAATAATGAACATCCTTGATACTCCAAGGGTTACCCTCACTTACGCTCTCTGTTCCTCTGGATTATATGTCATAGAAAGTTGAAGGCACGCATGCGCGCAGCTAGCTGTTTGATTACTCTCAAGTAAAAAAACCTGACCAATTGCTAGACTGATACCTGTCCTTTGACCAATCGCTAGGCGGATACCTGTCCTTTGACCAATCGCTAGGCGGATACCTGTCCTTTGACCAATCACTAGGCGGATACCTGTCCTTTGACCAATTGCTAGGCGGATCTGTCCTTCGACCAATCGCTAGGCGGATACCTGTCCTTTGACCAATCGCTAGGCGGATACCTGTCCTTTGACCAATCGCTAGGCGGATACCTGTCCTTTGAAGCTTACAGAGAAGGGATACCTGAGTTCAAAGCCAGTCAATTTTACTGTTACACGAACGACAGATTTATTTCATGTAAATCAAAGAATCACACAAATCTTCTCGTCTCATCCACAAGATAGAGCTAAGCCTTCAATTTTACGATGACATATTCCAGGGGTGCAGGGAGTGAAAGTGAATGTAACCCCTGGAGTATTGAGGATGAATAATGAAATGTATTTACTGACTTTGATGTTATTTTGATGATAATAAGAATAATCTGATTTCCTTTAAAATGCAATGCACTGCTATTATGGCATATATATATAACATCAATTCTGAAGTCAAATAATTGTTTGGAGATAAAAAAAAAAAGACAATTTGCTCATTTTGTGGTCAAAATTTAAAAATGTATTTTAAGAAAAAAATAAGTGTTATGAATATTTGTCTCTTTGCAGTCCACAATGATTCTTTAGAACTTGGATACAAGGCCTTTATGGGAGAGATCTTCGGGGACAACATTCTGTTTTCTGATGGTAGGTAATTAAAAAAAGTGACACCAAATCTGAATAACTTGATTTCATTTTGATAAACTATGGATAATTAAAGGATTGAAGATTTTCTGTCGTTTTTTTACAGTAATGATATTAAAACTGCATCTCCAGGAAAATTTAACAAGAAACAGATTGTATATTGCTTAATTTATCTTAGCTAGTTTATAAACAAAAAGAAGCATTATAATTATATTCCCCTCATTAAAATGAAGCTGATTTAAATTCCGGATTAAGTACTGTGTATGTTGGTTTGTTTATTTCAGTAATTGGTAATGTACTCAGTTTGGTAACGAAACATTGGCACCATCACGAATCATACAATGGGTTAATTTACACATGTATTTATGCATTTACGGTAAACCTCCTGTCAGTTCGAATAGGCAGATAGTGCGAACACACTTTTTAATCAACTCTTCCTTTACCGTATGTCATTGTATACTTACATTGAGTTCTTAACCCGATTACATTTTGGAGGTCAGAGGTCAAGGTTCAAGGGTCAAAGTTCACACTATACCACTTTCAAAGCGGAAAGCCAGCGTACAAGATATCTCACGAATCCTTCATATGATTAGGTTGATACATTCACCATAGTATCGTAACATCAAGTTATACGTCTAGTCATCTACATGTATTTACATTTTGATGGTCATAGGTGAAGATTAAAGGTCTAGGGTCAAAGATCATCATAGTTGAAAAATAAAGGGTCAAAGGTCAGCACAGGTGAAGCTTAAAGGTCAAAAGTCACACTTGACAATTTTGAGACGTGAAGTGGGGTGGGGCTCTTGTGTTACATTAATGTGAGCCCCCCGCTCAATTTTTTTTGTATTTTAAGGAGAAGATGCCAGGACACTGCGGAGTTCTCTAAAACAGCTGTTCACCCAGGAATCGGTGGATACTTACCAATTAACTATTGACAGGTAGGTCAGTCATTTCTATTAAGGTTATATTCAGTGAAATATTTTCGTATCATTATCTTTGCTTTTTATTAACAAGTTCCTTTAGGAACTATTTTGTGTGAAAAATAAAAACAAAGTTACAAAAGTACTTACCTGTGTAATAAATGCTAAATTTGTTTTGTTATAATTTCTAATACTTACCAGCTGTGTGTTCAGTTGTAGCTAGCTGGCAGCTGGCCCATCTGACCATCTATTTTGGTGTCTGCACTGGTTATTTTAATTTCAGAGATTTCATACAATCTGATAAGGGAATTCATTAAAACACTGAATATGATTTTTATGGAGAGAAGAAGTTTATTAACTTTTTTTTTGTTATAGTGTGGTGGATAAAGCTGTTGCCAGTATAAACCCAAAGTAAGTATATCATCAGTATTGTATAACCAGAAAACATTGTAATTTAAGCTCCCCTGGCCCGAAGGGCTGAGTGAGCTAATACATGGTGCGGTGTCCATCGTCCGATTCTGAATGATCAATAGCCCCAAATAGGCCTAGGGTGATGATATTTGTCCCATACATGTAGTATGCTGGGATGAATGGCTACAAACTTTGTTCAAATGAATGCCCGCCCGCCCTTTACCCACTTTCAAGGTCCCTGGGGTCAAATATGTTAAAATATTTACCAACTTATTCTGAATAACCTAAAGGTCAAGGGTGATGATACTAGGCCAGATGTAGCTTGCTAGGATGAATGGCTACAGATTTTATTAAAGTGAATGACCTTCACCCATATCGAAGGTCATATGGGTCAAATGGGTCAAAAACTTCAAATTACTTCTCCTGAATAGAAAAAAATAGCTAGGATGATCATATTTAGCCAATAGTCTGCTGGGATGAAAGATTAATTTACCAAGTTCTTTAAAAAGAATGACCTTCATTCATATTAAGGTCACAGGGGTCAACTATTGGGCCTCTTGTCCATTCTTGATCAGTTAAGTAGGCTCCACCCTTTCACATTTTACAAACAAAAATCATTGAAACTTTCACATAATGATTATGCAATAATATGGAGATGATTTTTTNTTTAAAACTCACAAAAAGATAAACTCAAAATAACCCTGCTAATTGACTGAAAAATTATTTTATTTATTATAACATTTATTGAACACATTTCACACTGTGAAAATATATGGATAGATTTGATTATCTAAAGGCAAAAAGTAATAACATACATATTCCATACAATCAGGTGAAATATTAAAAAAAGGAGACACAGTGGTTTTTATTTTATTTATTTGTATTTTACAATTACTTGGATCTGGATGTGATTTGTTTCAATTAAGATTTTGAAAATTGCTTCCCTTGAGATCTAAAAAAAATATGAAATTCAATTAAAATAATGATGTTAAAAATTGTCCCATTTCAACAAATTCTATTCATGATGGTATATGAATGGGATCCGAACAACAGGCTATGCCTATATTAGTTCTCTCCTGCATGCATTTGTATGAATCCACATAAATATATAGATTATAATTTATAGTGAAATGAAAAATTGAAAAAAGACAACTTATATTTTTTTATATACAAAACAGATATCAATGTGCAAGTCATATGGTATAGGGGAGATAACTCAAACTGATTATGGAAGTTACAAGTCGAACTGTGCTACATCTTGACCTCACCAGGGTAATGAGTGAATATTAGCCATCTTCCTTCACTAGATCCTCCCTGTGAGTTTAAGATCCACACAGAGTGACTTGTAGATAGTTAAATATTAAGTTATATACATTGAATATTATGAATAAGCTAAGCCAGTATTGTATGGTATATTAACATGCTGTCCGTTATACAACTACTCGCTATTAATTACTAAGTACAAACAACAATATGCAAGTCCATGTTGATTCATGTCCCATCATCAAAGATGAAACAGAATATAGAAAATACAAATACTGTGCATGTCTCCAATCAAACTTTCCTGATAATCAATATCCAAGTTTATGTTAATTTTTACAGATTGTCACATTTCAATATAGTGTAATACACACAAGTAAATAAAATGCTGATATTATTACATAACATGATAAAAACAACCTATTGTTCTTTATGGAGTTAATCTCAATCATGTACACAAGAAACACCATTCTACTGTCTACTTGGACAATGACAAAATAAACAACCCCATTTTTTTTACATCAGTAACATCACCCCAACACATGTCCCTATGTTTTGCCGAGCCCCGGGGCCAAGATGAATTGTAGTATAAAACCACAGTGTTTGTAGTAAGCTGTCGGGCATGTTTGAACCTAGCTAGTTGACAAGAATTCTACAGCATGTCTATTTCATTGTCATTTATTGGATCTCTACTGTGTGCTAAATTGCCTTTTCCGTTTCATTTCAACTGATACTGTTTACTTTTCATAACCTCGGTGCGACATTGGGCAAACATAGGGCTATATATACATACAATTGTTTGACCGTAGTTGGTGGGACGTTATTGTCGATCCAAACTTGACATCATCCCTCGTAAACTTGTAGGTTCATATTCAGAACCATCAGTATTATTCCTGATATCAATAAAGAATCAGTCAATTCACAATATTGGACACAGTTCAATTACTGGGTATATCATGATTTATTATCTGGAGGTCATCTTGGATTTTGACATTTCAAGAATATTATCACTATTTCTCAGGAAGTACTTTACAGTTCTTTTACCTAGTGCAATGATCAGTTCTATTTCTTTTACATTAAGTGATGTAAATCTTCTTCTTTAGTAACATAGGGCCAGGGTTGTCCTGATATTTTCCTAGTAGGTTCCTGTGATGTAGTGCTAGTTCAAGCAACATATTCTAAAGAACTATAAGGTCTAGCGCCATTATACTTTGGTATGTGATATAGACCAGCATTGTACAATCTTTTTCTTCAAAATTTTGTGCTTAGGTGAAAGTTTAACTTTGAGAATTGGTGGGGGTAAAATGTCAGCATGAACTTTAATGAGAAAATATCTACAAGAATCCTCTTTTTTAAGTTCCATTGTATAAAAAACACTGGGTCCCGATAGTCATCTAGAAGGTACCTGGTATACTACTGTGCTTTAAATTTCTCTTATATATATGACCTTGAGCTTAATTAGCCTAGCTACTTTCAAGGTCATAAGGGACATATATGTCAATAATCAATTAGCCCAGGGTCATTATATTAGGCTGGCAGAATGTCGGACTTACCAGTAAGTGAGATCAAGTTTGTTAGAATCAATAACCTTGACCTACTTCTCAGTGGGTTTTCCCAGTTAATATATGTATATTGTGCAGAAAGATTGTAAAGTGTTTTTCTGCAGATTCCTCAACTTTAAAATATTATTTGGTCTGTATCTATCAAGTGTGTTTAGGTAAATGAAAACTTAGATTATCTATATCAAGGTATAGAGTGGTATTATATACAATCCACTTTAAAGGTCACAGATTTGTTTGCAAACAGCACGGAAAAGTAGTTGATTTGTAGTTGAGTTGTATTAAAGGCCCATTTAGTCTCGAAATTATGATCCTGTGAATGTCTCACAATCTGTAGTCTAGACATTTTACTTATATTCCTATGAATATTTCACAATATGTAGTCTGGACATTTTACTTATTATCCTGTGAATGTCTTACAATCTGTAATCTAGACATTTTACTTATTATCCTGTGAATGTCACACAATCTGTAGTCTAGACATTTTACTTATAATCCTGTGAATGTCACACAATCTGTAGTCTAGACATTTTACTTATAATCCTGTAAATGTCACACAATCTGTAGTCTAGACATTTTACTTATAATCCTGTAAATGTACAATTACAGTCACACAATTTGTAGTCTAGACATTTTACTTATAATCCTGTGAATGTCTCACATTGTTAGTTGATTTGTAATCATGATAAGTTTCCTTTGTCTCTGATTTCCATGTCCTTGTCATGGTAACTAGATATACTAGTTGTTTGGTTACAGGAGTCACACACTGCTGTACTGTAGTAGTTTGACTGTGCTAACATGCCATGACCCAAACGCTACCCACAGGACATCCTCCCTGTCTATACGTACAGCCTGTGTATATACTGTATCTGTGTGTACGACCCTGAGGAACTCACCACCTCCACTGATGAGTAGGACCCTGTAGGTGCCCCAGTCCCCTATGATCAGGTTCCCCACACTGTCATACACCACACCACTGGGGTTAAATCGTTTACCTCTTCTTTGTGGTGTTGCTTTATATGTTCTGGGGATGTCACCTCTATATACAAACAGCTCCTTGAAATCAGTGTTCATCACAACAACATGTCGTTTTCCATCACCACCATCACTTTCACGACTGAAATCAGTGACTGCCACATTGTGAGTGACAGGACACTCTGAGATCCTGCGTGGTGTACACACTAATGGTATCCAAGTCCCTTTAGCCATTGTAGTACACACCATTTTACCATCTATGGTAAATTTGGAGATGTGTTTGGTCATCCCTACAATGACATGGTTACTGGCTGTAATACATATACACAAGGGTAACTCGTTGGTACTGAATCTGTGTGTCAGTCGTCCTGATACCAGCTCCATGATGTTGTTTTCTGTATCACAGACCCACAGTGTGTGTGTGGTAGGTGACAGACTGATTTCACTGATATTGACATTGTGAATGACCTTCTGTATTACTTGACCCTTCCTGTCCAGTAGAGTTAATGTGTTACAGTTCCTGGTCCACACCTGACCATCAGTGGTGGGACATATAGAATCAATGCGACATGGAGACCTCCACTCCTCCACTACCTTGGTCTGTGGCAGTAGTTTGTATGTTGTCACTGCTTCCTTCACTTTTGTTTCTGACCGCCGTTGTTGTGTAGAGGGTTGTCCCCGATCATCAGGTGTTGAGGCTGACCAATCCTCAGTAGTGCAATCTTGGAATGGTACATTATGAAATTTCAGGGGTGAATGAGTTAAGGTGATAACTTTTCCAAAGGCTTGTTTCAAGTGATCTTGAGGATTTCCATTTGGAGTGAAGTTGGCATTACCCAGGACAGGTTTTACAGGGAGACTGTGTGTAGGAGACTGGATCTCACAATATGTATCATAAATCTGTATGTGAGAACCACGCTGGAGAGTTGCTTTACACTCCTGAATTTGTTGTTTGAGTTGCTTCTCGTACATCTCCAGGTCCTGTTTGTATTTCTTTATCAGCTTGGTATTATCCTCTTCCATTTTGTGATAAAGAGAGAGTGTCTGTTCTGAAAGCATGTCCAGCTCTTGTTTTAATTTATCTGTTTGCATTTTTAACTTTTGTGACAGCTTCTCAAAACTACTTGTGTTGTCTTTAAGGAGCGTATCAGCAGAGTTGATGTATTTCCCAATTTGCACAAGGTCTTTTTTTTCTGTTCTGTCTATAAAGTTTTTAATGTCTGGTTCTTTCTGAGAAGTGATTTCACTTAGCTCACAAACTGGATGGATTTTGTGAATAGAAGAAAGGCATTTTAGACAAACCGGTTCCTGACATTTTTCACAATACAAGTCTAGCTGTCTTCCCCTATGGTGAATACATGTCGTTTGACCTTTAATACGGAGAGGCATTTGGCTTATAGGGGTTGCCATTTTGATGAAAAGCTAAATTATTTGTTGAAATCTTAAAGATGTTTGTTGTTCTTGTATATATATTGTTATCAGTAATATAAACACTCACAAATAAGAGTTTGTCATGTAAAGAAATGAAAACTTGACTTGACTGTCCCATCCAGTAGTATATGTTTGTTAAACTTATAGTAATGTAAAACACTATAGAATAACTACCTCACGATCACTGATGTCACAGGGTTACTGTGATGATGAATCCAGGTTTACCGTTCCACACTTCAGAAGGTTCACTTACATTGTCTATAGTTATCCAGACCTGGGATTCACAATCACATGATGAACTTCCCTCTTACTTTGTTGATAAATCTGTCACTTTCCTGGGGACTTTGTAAAAGTTTGATCAAAACTTTAAGTCAAATGTTTGGCTGAATTTGACAATGCTGCTGACTAGTTAGTAATATCAACAAATATCTGCTCTAGATACGCCCATCACTGCGGCAATGCGTAGATCTACCTGTTGAGACCTGCAGTTGTACATAGTAAATAACTTCCCTGTGGAGCGACAGCTAACCGCCAGACTTACACTGATAATAAAGACATAGATAATGAAGTAGGTCGGTGTAGATTGTGTTTAACCCTTTGTCACATACAAGCCTATACAAAACAGCACTGTACATCAACGAAGGAAATGTACAATGTTTGTTGTGAACATTGTTACAGCCTCTACCATTTGAGTGCAGCATCTCAATGGCACTTATTGAAGAATTGTACAGTGATGGAGCGTTCTGTTTTAAATTTATTTTTTAAAGCCGATCTGTTCACTTTTGACAGATTTCGTTGTTGTTATGCCCTCGCCATAAAATTGGGAGGCATATATAGTGTTGCCCATGTCCGTCCTGTCCCGTCCTGTCCTGTCCCGTCCCGTCCCGTCGCGTCGCGTCCTGATGTAAACACTTAGAAACTTCATTCTTTGACAGATTTTGGTCAAACATTATACAAAGGTCAAGTATTAGTATAATTTGGACATTATTGTGTTTCAGGGATCCAAGGTCAAGGCCAAGGTCACACTTGCTATATATAGAAAATCATCAACTGATTCAATTTAAACACTTAGCAACTTCATTCTTTCATGGATTTTGGTAAAACTTTATACAAATGTCAAGTATGAGTATGCTTCGGACATTGTTGTGTTTCAGGGTTACAAGGTCAAGGCAAAGGTCACTGTTGCTATATATAGAAAATCATCAACTGATTCAATTTAAACACTTAGCAACTTCATGCAATATGTTATTGAGATGGTAATAACATACAGAAAAAACATATGAATATTAAAATCAACTAATCAACTTCAAGTGTAAGTATACCTTGTGTGTGTTCATGTTTCAGGTTATCAAGATCAAAGTGGTTGTAACTTTTTATAGAACACTGAAACTAATTTCACATGGCGGCGGGGGCATTTATGTCTTACAGACATTTTCTAGTTTTTTTTATAGAATTAATCAAAGTTTACTTTGGTGCATTTTTCACGAAATTTGACCAAAATTGAAACTTCAAAAATCAAATTTAAAACTTGCATGCTTAAAATTTGTTAATAAAATAAAAAGTATCTATCTTATAATTTTTCTGTTGTTTTCATTATTTGTCTGAGCAGTTAATTACACATGAAAAATACCTTGGCAGTCAATTGTTCACAAATACACACCACATACCAAAGATAGGAGTTTTATTTCCGATTCTTGTTGATTTAGAATCCCGTTTTATATACCCTCCTGTACTGTAGGAATTACTTCCTTGCCCCATATATATAACTTTTTATTGTGTAATTATATTTTATTGTATTCTATTCCAAAGATATTTCTACAGTTTTGTAAGTATTATGCTTGCCTGCACCCTGGGTGGATGGAGTTTCCTTTTTTCTTGCTGTATCATTGGTGGGTGGTATACTTTATCTTGTTATACCTGAAGTGCTGACCTTATACATGTAAGGTCAGGTTATTACACTCTGGAGCAGTGGATTCATCCTTGAAGTTGTAGGGGTTATACGTATATATACGCGCTCTCTTAAGTTCTCTGCACCCCTGGAATATGTGTTGACGAAACCGAAGACACGCAATGAGCAATTTTATGGGTTTCAGGTTAAAAAACCTGACCAATCACTATATGCTCATTCCTATCCTTTAGGATTACAAAGGAGCATCACCCAGCTTCAAAATTGGTCCCGTTTATATAATTACCGCTATCTGCTGATGCGCATCTTTTGATGTACATGTAGTCATCAAAGGAACATACAGAGCCTTCCATTTTGTCATGACATATTCCATCGGCGCAGTGAGCATATATAACCCCTGCATGATATGTCAAGAATGGGGGATTAAACTCCCTTTGTGGGGGGGGACTTTTTATTTTACTTTCCTTTGTCTTATGCTAAATTAAAGGAGATATAGGTGGATCTGTCACCGTCATCTTGTACAACCCTATGTATACCGAGCTGTCATTATACACTAAATGGGTGGATCTGGCACCATCACCTTGTACAACCCTATGTAGGCCGAGCTGTCATTATACGCTAAATGGGTGGATCTGTCACCGTCATCTTGTACAACCCTATGTAGGCCGAGCTGTCATTATACACTAAATGGGTGGATCTGTCACTGTCATCTTGTACAACCCTATCTATACCGAGCTGTCATTATACACTAAATGGGTGGATCTGTCACCATCACCTTGTACAACCCTATGTAGGCCGAGCTGTCATTATACACTAAATGGGTGGATCTGTCACCGTCATCTTGTACAACCCTATGTATACCGAGCTGTCATTATACCCACAAGGACTTGACACATTCCTATGACCCAGAATGAAAACAAATACCCCATGGTCCGACCCCCCGATCACTTATTATTGACAATAATTGATCTGGGGGTCGGACCATGGGGTATTTTTTTCATTCTGTGTCAAAGGAACATGTCAAGTCCCTGTGATTATACCCGAAATGCTGCACCCAAGCTGGGTCCTGGAATGTTTTTAGGTCACCTGAGACAAAGTCTCAAGTGACCTATTGCGATCGCCTTTTGTCCGTCGTCGTCCGTCGTCCGTCATGCGTCCGTAAACAATTTACATTTTCGACTTTTTCTCCAAAACCCCTGAACCAATTTCAATGAAATTTTGCAGGGACCTTCCATGGACAAAGGTCAACAAAAATTGTTGCCGGTTTAGTCCTACGCCCCCAGGGGCCTGAGGGGCGGGGCCAAAAGGGGTCAAATTGACTAAAATTTCAAAAATCTTCTTCTCCAAAACCCCTGAACCAATTGCAATGAAATTTTGCAGGGACCTTCCATGGACAAAGGTCAACAAAAATAGTTGCCGGTTTAGTCCTACGCCCCCAGGGGCCTGAGGGG
>NW_018408080.1:309820-402320 GCF_002113885.1 Mizuhopecten yessoensis
GGGGCTCAAGGGAGTCAGTGTGCTAAAATTTCTTCATTTTCCTTGTTTAGAATCAGAGGTGCTAGTTTCAAATCCTTTTTAGTCTGAAATCTGTATGCTTGATATTGAATAAGGTGGTTTTATTGTTTTTTGTCACTTTGAATAATATTTCTGTTCATGTTAAAAACGAAATCAACTCTCTGTATAAATATATCAGGTGACCGTTAAGGCCCATAGGCCTCTTGTTTTGCTGTTAGTATGTAAACCAGTGCCACGCTGATTGGAGTTAATTGTGAGGCGGTAAGCAGTTGGCCATTTTGATGTCTGCGTGGCCTGTTGTGATTTCTTTGTGTAGCGGAACTGGACTGCATGGGTTGAACGCCGGCCACAATGTAGTTTATAGCTCAGTCGGTAGTCTGCATCCATCTAGAGTTCAGAGGGTCTCTGTTTTGAATCCCAGTCTGTTCATGCATTTCTCTTCTATTACACTAAGTCTTGTAATTCTCCTGGGAAATATTGAAATGTTTTCTAGATTTCACAAGAAACCTTCCACACTTACCATCCGTGCTGTCTTTATTCTTCCAACAAGTCCTCATTTAAGCCTGGACACACCTATTTTCCCAATTCCACCGACAGTTTGCCATTTCCAGTTCTAATTATAGGTTCTATAATCGATACAATTGGTTCATTATTGAAATCAAAGTGTCAGATGTAGACAATGTAAAGGATACAATGAAAGTCAGTTATTCTTGTGACTTTTATTTTATGATTGACAAGACTACATTGTGATGATTGCTTACAGATGATGGTAATTCTGCATCTTGTGACATCCTTAACTTGAAGTCCGTCATTGCTGTCATTCTAGTCGCGAAGCCTCATTTGATGTCATCAGGTGATGGCCAGCCCTCTTCAGATGTTTCGACCCTTAATCACTACATCCTCCGGCTGGTGGGACAGTAGTGGTGGCCAAACCACTACTCGTCTATGTCGGCTTCCACATCGGCTCTTCTCGTTTGTGCCATAGCTAGCATGATGCTCTCTCTGCAGCTTCTCCCAATCGTCTGATGGCAGTAGCTCTTGCCCTCCCAGTGAGTCGTGTCGACTGTAGTGTCCTCCACACTGACTGTGTGGGAAACCTCTACAGCCAACCTCCTCTGGAAAGAGCCATACTGTCCATCCTCTGCTTCTGCACTTTTCCATCAGCTCATCATACTTCACTTTCTTCCTCTCGTGAGCTTCCTCGCAGCCTTCCTCCCATGGTACGGTGAGCTCTATGACGATGAGGTGTCTGGATTGCTCTGTCCATATTACCATGTCAGGCCTCAGTGTTGTTTCCACTTTTCCTGGAAACACAAGCTTCCTGTCAAGGTCAACCTTCATCTCCCATGCATGTTGGCGCCCGTTCCAAGATGGATGAAGTGCTTCAAGGCTTCACTGTGGCTTTCTCCCCTGGTTTCACAAACTTGATACCAGCCTGGTTTGTTCATTAAAAATTGCTTGAAATTCATCCATAATAAACAAAAACAAAACCAAATGTATAGTTATAACAACTCTGTCCATTGATGCAACAGTAGTGTTCTCACTGTATTTGGGTAGTCAGTCCCATAACATTATCAACCATTTATACAATTGATCATCAATCATTTTACTTTGATTACAAACCGATTATCATGCACTTACAATTTTAAACTGATTGCCCATCACTACTAGTAGTAACACATAGTTTTGGGCTCTGGCCGTTCCTCACGAAGCTGATGATACTGCACTAGCCTGTACTTCACTCTTTTTCTTTTCCGTTCTTTCCTTCTCTAGGGTTACCATGACATGAACTATACTTTCTTTTTCTTTCTTTCCTTCTCTAGGGTTACCATGACATGAACTACTTTTCTTTTTCTTTCTTTCCTTCTCTAGGGTAACCATGACATGAATTACTATTCTTTTTCTTTCTTTCCTTCTCTAGGGTTACCATGACATGAACTACTTTTTTTTTCTTTTTCTTTCTTTCCTTCTCTAGGGTTACCATGACATTAACTACTTTCTTTTTCTTTTTCTTTCTTTCCTTCTCTAGGGTTACTATGACATGAACTGCTTTCTTTCCTTTTCTAATATAAACTTTATTTATTTAACAACAATTATGAAACAAGTTATTTCAACGTATATCAATCACTTTGTTGGCCCGGATTTTAGCGCGTGGGGGGTCTTAGTGTAAGAGGAAACCGGAAAACCTGGAGAAAACCCACGTGGTCGGGGAGGTGACCCCAACCTTTTCACGTCCGATCGGGGAATCAAACCCCGGCCGCCTTGGTGAAAGACAAGTGCGCTTTCCACTGCACCACCCGACCCCTTCCTTTTCTAGCGTTACCATGACATGAACTACTTTTTTTGTCTCCTTCTCTAGGGTTACTATGACATAGCTTAGGCCACTGATATAACAAAGAAATAAACCTTGTGAGATTTATTGGTTTTATTTTCACAGAATGGACATTTTCATTTGTTTTCAGGGAACCAACCTGTGTTTACTCACTCATGAAAAAAATCTGTACCGAGATTTGTCTGAGCGTGTTTCTAGGACTAAATTTTAGTGATGCCTCCCAAACAGCTGATACCATTGTCGCCTTGACAACGACTCACTGGCATGGTAACTATACATGTATAGAGATAATCTGATTTGTTCCAGAATCTATAGAATTAACACATTATATCATTATCACTTTGAGCTTGTTTAACTAAGAACTCTTTGTCTTAACTCAATGAAGTTCATGTAATGTGGAGTATACTTACTTTTTTAAAATTTGTTAATGAAAAATGAGGTTTTGTATGGAATTAAACTGAAGATGGTTGCATGAAAAATATTTTAAATATTAATATTTATTACCGAGATGTCTTTTGATATTTTTTGTACAGGTATCATATCCGTACCTTTACCCCTCAAACTGCCAATGACAAGTGGCTCCACCTACAGTCAGGCTCTCCATGCTAAGGTAAGTAACTAACAAACACTTCTAAATGTTGTCATGTATTACAGGGTATGAATAAGATGGCGAAACTAGACTGTGTCATGTACAGGGTAGGAATAAGATGGTGAAACTAGACTGTGTCATGTATTACAGGGTAGGAATAAGACGGTGAAACTAGACTGTGTCATTCACTGGCGACCAGCTGGAACATGAAGCCCTATTGTTTAGAATGTATGTTTAGAGTTCCGAGGTTCAAGGTTTGAATCCCATCCTGGTCTGACCACGTATTCTCCATCTTCTGTCTCACCTGTGGTACAACTGGAATTGGCCATGCATGTTAACACTAAAATCTTATGGGGTGTGTGACATATAGGTTTTAAAAAATATAGTGTGTACTTAATTAATTTTTGAAGAATTATCTCTCCAAGTTTTTTTTATTGTATATAACAAAAAACATTTTTTTCCACACAGGATTCACTGTTAAAGATCATAATCTCAAAGCGAGAAGAAAGTTCTGGACAGTTTGCTCAGAAGGTTGAAGATACAGCTACCAGTGGTGGCCTCCGTGAAGTCTTCATCAACAACCATCTTCTGTTGTTTACATCAGCTCTGGTACCGAAGGCCTTGTCTTCCCTGCTGACCTCTCTAATCATGGAGGTGGGAAAAAAGGAGGTATGCATTTATTTAAGGGGTGAGGCCGAAAAGGAATTTAGTGTTACCTCGTCTGTCCTGTTAATTCCTATTCAGTGTCATCAATCAAGCAACTTCATTAGGGCCCCGTATCGGAGATACGGGTGCCCTATAGTACAATTGTAATCACTCTGTCTGTCTGTCTGTCTGTCTGTCTGTCTGTCCGTCCACAAATTTAGTTCCTGGCTAAAAAAAATGTTATTATTGACCGATGTACTTGAAACTTGGTCAATATGTTCAGTTCACAAAAATACACATTGAGGTAAAAAGTCAAGGTCAAAGGTCAAGGTCATTAGGTCCAAAGGTCAAGGTCAAATTTTAAATCTTTTCACTGATAAACATTTTGTTATGACGTTATGAAGCAAAGTTGATCAGAATTAAACAAGGAGTCAACTGACCAAAGGTCAAGGTCATCGGGTCACAGGTCAAGGTCAAATTTTGTAGCTTTTCACTGGTGAACATTTCGCTATGACATTATGAAGTAAAGTTGTTCGGAATTAAGCAAAGAGACACACTGAGATAAAAAGTCGAGATCAACGGTCAAGGTCATAAGATTCAAAGGTCAAGGTCAATTTTTGCATCTTTTCACTGATGAACATTTTGTTATGACATGATGAAGCAAAGTTGATCAGAATTAAACAAGAAGTCAACTGACCAAAGGTCAAGGTCATTGGATCAAATGTCAAGGTTAAATTTTGTATCTTTTCACTGGTGGACACTTTGAAGCAATGTTGCTCAGAATTAAACAAGGAGTCGATTGACCAAAGGTCAAGGTCACTGGGTCAAAGGCGAAGGTTACATTTTGTACCTTTTCCCTGATGAACATTTTGTTATGACATTATGAAGCAATGTTGTTCAGAACTTAACACAGAGTCAACTGACCTTAGGTCCAGGTTTCGGGGTCCAAAGGGTCAAGGTCAAGTTTTGTATTTTTCACTGACGAACATTTTGTTATGATATTATGAAGCAAAGTTGGTCGGAATTAAAGAATAAGTCAACTGATCAAAGATCAAACGAAGCTAACAAATGATTATTGCACCGGTATTTATATTTCTGTTAGCCCAGCAAATATGGAGGTGGAAGGAAACAAGACTCACATCATAGTACATGTAAAATGTATATTTTGCTTCCTTGCGATTCTTTTTGAAGTCCAAATGTCAAACGTCAAGCTCAGCTATATGGGCAGATTGCTTCTTGATGATTATGGGGGATATATTGCCACAAGACGGAGCCCTTACTGACCTGTCAGTGTTCTAGTTTCTTTACAGATTTCGAGAAAACTTTAAACAAAGGTCGAATATGAGGATACTTTCAATAAGTTTGTATTTCAGGGTTTCCAAGATTAAAACTAAGTTTCCTGTTACTTTTTATAGGAATGTGTGTCAGTCAATTCAGTTTGTTTACCACTCTATTGCACTGCCACAATAACTCTTTCATTTTTGGATGGCATTCATAAGACTGTAAATACCATGCTGTTTGTTACAGCTAGTTTAGAAATTGGATACCAGCTTACACTCCATGGTAAATGCATATTCAATGAAGAACAAGCATACATTGTACATACATTGAGTGCTGAGTTTAAAGCAGATTTTAATTTCTATGACATTGAAAAAAATCAATAACTGTAAATTTAAGTATTTAACCATGTGTTGATATATCACTTACAGTCATCATGTTTGCCATCAAAGTTGTGTCATTCATGAAAACTGTTTGCAGACATGTACAGTTTTACTGGCTGATCATGAAGTATGTATTAAACATAATTGTTATTAACGTAATTGTTCTTCAATGAATTTAATGCAGTCTTCTAAAATAATAATAACAATAATTTGAGGTTATTATATACCGCTTTATCACAACCTAGTTTGTAGGTCATCTCCAAGGTGTAGGGCATTTGTAACCAGCCAAAATCTTTCTCAACTCCCTTGGGAGCACACAGCCGGTCCAGATACAACACAGATTCCGCAACTCTTCGTTAATGAGCCCGGCACACTAGACTACTGTGCTAAATGTTTTAATACTTAACAATGACATGACACTAATGCATGTATTTCTCCCTTTTTGACTGTCACTGGTAATACTTTGTTAACAGGGAGATTTACAGGAGAAGCTTCTCAGTGACCCAGACATGATGGAGGCTGTGTTGTTAGAGGTACAAAGACTTTACCCACCATTCCTCGGTGGACGCAGAATCGTCAAAAAGGTGAATATATATATCCAGTGAAGTTTTTGTTCTTATAGGTATATTTGGCTATATATGTATTTCCATATTTACATTGCAGGAAAGGAGATGAAGAATTAGCTACAGAAAACAAATTTGCATTTGAAAAGCTGATGCATTTGCTGTAGTTTACTTAGTTTAGTGAAACTAGTAAATCTATTTAACCTGTCACAGGATGTAGTATTAGGAGAGTGTATACTGATTTTACTTGTTACATTTTTACATGATGTAGTATTAGGAGCGTGTATAATGATTTTACTTGTTACATTGTTACATGATGAAGTATTAGGAGAGTTACCTTTCACAGGATGTAGTATTAGGAGAGTGTATAATGATTTTACCTGTTACAGGATGTAGTGTTAGGAGAGAGTACAATGATGTATAATCTGTTACAGGATGTAGTATTAGGAGGGTGGAAGATTCCTTCTGGACATTCCATTATGTACGTGACCCAGGCAGCCCACCGAGACCCGGAAGCCTTTGTCGACCCCGATACATTTAACCCACACCGTTGGATAAACTGGTAACTCTAGTGTACAAACATTGGTGGCTGATTTATGTCGTCTTGTCTTCTCCTTATTTTGTGTGTACAGTAGGCACCAGGACAATAATTATAATTTATTTGTTGTATTTGTGTTGCAGAGGGTGAAGAAACAAGAGTTATCTTTCTTTAGCCTTTCACTCCATCTCCTCTTGAGTCACAAAGGCAGCAATGCATCAATTGGCATCCCATACTCTTCTTTTATGTTCTCCTTCATTTCTTCTGTTCACCACCTTGCCTCTGTATATTCACAAGCGATGAAACAAAGTTATGCTAATTATCATCTCTTTGCTTCTGACGCACAAAGTGAAGACAATAGAGAGAAATATTATTTAACTATCATTCCTTTTTATCTGCAACATACAAATTAAAAAAATCATTATCAATTCATTGCCCCCTGTAACATGAAATAACAAGGAGATGAATTGGAACTTATCTGCTATTTAGCCAATATATTAAATCAGCTGAGAATAGGAGTATTTAATTTTGAACCAGACGTTTTAATTTTAATATTTGTTATCACTAGTAGGACAACTTCGTATATATATACAGTATTGTGTAAATTATCAGTATTTTTATTTCATCACAATTTTTACTAGACTGCTGAATTATAGGTACGGAAACTATATGTAGCAGTGCAAGTTAGCCTGAAAATAGGACATGGTGCGGTGTCCATCATCCGTTTGTCTGGCGTCTGTCCAGCGTCAACTTTTTACTTTAAACTACTTCTTCTGAATAACCAAGAGGCCTAGGGTGATGGTATTTGACCAGTAGCATGCTAAGATGAAGGACTACCAAGTTTGTTCAAGTGAATGACCTTGGCTTGTATTCAAGGTCACAGGGATCAATTAACTTAAAAGCTTTCAAACAACGTCTTCTGAATATCAAAAAGGCCCAGGATAAGGATATTTAGCCAGTAACATGCTGGACTGAAGGGCTACCAAGTTTGTTCAAAGTCACAGGGTCAAATAAGTGTAGATTTTTAAACAGGTTCTTTTTAATGATTTGTAGTCATGCATGTTACTTTATTTTAGTCCACTTTTAAGGTAAGAAGTTTGAGATTGATACCAGGTGAGTGATGCAGGCCCATTGAGCCTCTTGTTCTAATGAATCTTAGAAAAAAATCCTGATACTGATCGTTATGTTACAGTTCTCCAGCGGAGAAGGAGAAGCTGTTCTGCTTTGGAGCAGGTCCACGTAGCTGTATAGGACAGCACCTGGTGTGGAAGATTTTCAAGGTCAGTTTGTAGAAATTGGTTAGACTGCAGGTTATAATCTGTTTGAATATTTGAAGGGAAAGTTGGGGAGAGTGCTCATAAAGTTTTCAATAGTGACATGAAATATATGGAGTATAAAATGTCAGTGTTAATTAGGATATAATATAATTGAACTGCACACTATCTTATGATTAATAGTGTTGAATTTTTGCACAACAAGCTATTTTTTTCAGATGGGCAGTAAAAGTAATACAGGGGATTGAGTAAATACTTTATTATAGAAGTGTAGTAGGACGAGGAATAGTGATAAAGATGGTGCCATCTATGGGGCTCGAACTTGCTACCCTTGGCTCTCCTGCCCGATGCTATACTGCTGAGCTAAAGGGAAATTCCCTACAGCTGACGCACGTGGCTACATGGGGTATATAGATGTGTAGTAGGACGAGGAATACAGGGGATTGGGGTATATAGATGTGTAGTAGGATGAGGAATACAGGGGATTGGGGTATATAGATGTGTAGTAGGACGAGGAATACAGGGGATTGGGGTATATAGATGTGTAGTAGGACGAGGAATACAGGGGACTGGGGTATATAGATGTGTAGTAGGACGAAGAATACTGGGGATTGGGGTATATAGATGTGTAGTAGGACGAAGAATACTGGGGATTGGGATATATAGATGTGTAGTAGGACGAGGAATACAAGGGATTGGGGTATATAGATGTGTAGTGGGACGAGGAATACAGGGGGTTGGGGTGTATAGATGTGTAGTAGGACGAGGAATACTGGGGGTTGGGGTATATAGATGTGTAGTAGGACGAGGAATCCAGGGGATTGGGGTATATAGATGTGTAGTGGGACGAGGAATACAGGGGGTTGGGGTGTATAGATGTGTAGTAGGACGAGGAATACTGGGGTTGGGGTATATAGATGTGTAGTAGGACGAAGAATAGGGGGGATTGGGGTATATAGATGTGTAGTAGGACGAGGAATGCTGGGGATTGGGGTATATAGATGTGTAGTGGGACGAGGAATACAGGGGATTGGGGTATATAGATGGGTAGTAGGACGAAGAATACTGGGGATTGGGGAATATAGATGTGTAGTAGGACGAGGAATACAAGGGATTGGGGTATATAGATGTGTAGTAGGATGAGGAATACAGGGGATTGGGGTATATAGATGGGTAGTAGGACGAGGAATACAGGGGACTGGGGTATATACATGTGTAGTAGGACGAAGAATACTGGGGATTGGGATATATAGATGTGTAGTAGGACGAGGAATACAAGGGATTGGGGTATATAGATGTGTAGTAGGACGAAGAATTCTGGGGATTGGGGTATATAGATGTGTAGTAGGATGAGGAATGCTGGGGATTGGGGTATATAGATGTGTAGTGGGACGAGGAATACAGGGGGTTGGGGTGTATAGATGTGTAGTAGGACGAGGAATACTGGGGGTTGGGGTATATAGATGTGTAGTAGGACGAGGAATACTGGGGGTTGGGGTATATAGATGTGTAGTAGGACGAAGAATAGGGGGGATTGGGGTATATAGATGTGTAGTAGGACGAGGAATACAGGGGATTGGGGTATATAGATGAACATTGAAGATTGCACTTCTTGTGGACACCAGTAGGAAGCATAAAAAAGCAGATTTAAAGCAAATACATTTTATGAAGAAAAAAAATACTTTCCAATTTGTTAAAACCTTCTATATTTTTTTACAGACAATTATAGTGCGTCTTCTTTGTTCCTGGAAATTCAAGCTTCTGGGGGACCAAGATTTTAGTCACAAATGGCTCCCTGTCTCTAAACCAAAGCAGGACGTCAAAGTCCAGTTCACTAGTCGCAATGCTTAACATGCTCTATTGGACAAAACTGTGGTTTATCTACCGACAGCTAAATCATACGTGTCAATGTTTCCAGTTTTTCATGGAGGAGAATATATTAATGGCAATATCCAAAGATATGTTTAAAATGTACATACAAAGGCCTGTATCTGATAAGATAAGAATGTAAAATGCCATAGACAAGCTGTTTCATGCAATCAATTTGTTGTATTTGAGTAAGAAGCCTGAAGAAGGAAAATCTGCTAATATCAAATGTAAAAAATGAGGGTTAAAAAATAGGAAATTTTGGTCCAGGAAAGAGAAAAATTGAGTATAAGACCAATAGGTTTTGTTTTCAGCAGTATATGTCTCTGTTAGTTAACAAGAGAGAAACTATGTATAATTTGGATATTTTACAGTTCATGATATTTTTCATGATTTTATTTTTGCATTCATCAAATAATGACAACCTCAATCCTTTTGTGATTATATGTTTAACATTGTATAGATGTGATATGTACTATTGGTAGATGTATACATGTATTGAAATTCACAAATAATATAAAGTGTCAATTACATAATTTAGAATTTATTTTAACAATATTCAATCATCTCCATTATTAGCTCACCTGGTCCGAAGGACCATAGTGAGCTTATGTAGTGGCACAGCATCAATCGTCCATCGTCAACTTTTTCTTTAAAACCCATCTCCTCCTAAACGCCAAAGAGGACTTCAACCAAATTTAGTCTGAAGCATCACTAGGGAAGGGCAATCATTTCTTAAATAAATGAGGTTGTGTCGACCCCTGAGGCCAGGGGGCGGGGCCCTGAAGGGAAACGTAGCCAAATTTGCTTTAAAACGCATCTCCTCCTAAACACCAGAGAGGATTTCAACCAAATTTAGTCTGAAGCATCACTAGGGAAGTGCAATCATTTCTTAAAATAATGAGGTTGGTTCGACCCCTGAGGCCAGGGGGGCGGGGCCCTGAAGGGGAACTAGCCAAATTTGCTTTAAAACGTATCTCGACCTCCTAAACGCCAGAGAAGATTTCAACCAAATTTGCTCTGAAACTTCCTTGGGGGAGGGCAATCATTTTCTAAATAAATGAGGCTGGTTCGACCCCTGGGGCTAGGATGATCGGTCCCCAAAGAGGAAAATTATCTAATATTTTGCTTTAAGACGCTAATACCCCCTAATTCCCTGAGTGGATTGTAAAAAATTTGGTCAAAAACATTATTGAGGAAGAACAAACATTTCTTAATTGTAATTGACATAAACATGGCAACTCAATGGAGGCCCCTGATTAGTAGAAAGTCAGATATTGTGGTCCCAGTTGGGTTTAGAACATAGATCTTGTCTGTTTTTGAGGAAATTTCTTATAAAGATGTACTAATGCATTCAGTTGTAAATGACTTAAATATAAAACCAGGTGAGCGATACAGCTCCAATGGTACTCTTGTTTTATTATTCAGTGTCAGCAATAATTTTATACAGGGAAATTTTCATTGTTCATGCTGGTATGAATACAAAAAGTCCATATATTATATGAATCATATTTATTTTCAGTAAAGTTACCAGACAGAGTAAGAAATATTTGTTTTTTTGTATGTATAGGTGTGACATGAAATTTGTATGATTTCTTATTTTTTTACAAATTTTAACGCTAAAATCAAACATGTTCCTCTACAAGTTCTAGAACTTCTTCCTGTATTTTAACTTTCCGATTAACACCGAGTGTTGTTAATTGAATTCTTTGGGTCAGTTACAAATTTAAGATGACCACCATGGTTTTGAGTTAGTAGACAGTTTACTAGTTTTCTAATTCAGATAACAAAATAAACAGGTGAGAGATACAGGCCCAATGGGCCTCTTGTTCATTTTGTAGATCAATTGATTCAAAATTGGTGCAATTTTAGAAATAGGTGTTATTTTTTTCTGGAATGCAAGTTTCCTACCTTGTCCAAGACTGACTGTCCTGTTAGGACATTTTCTTTTAGAATTATATTTACCTATATTGAACAAATATTTATTTCCAATTCTTGTAAATCTTTAGTATTTATACATATTTACATTTTTGAAACTGATCAAACACGTGTCCTGGTAGATAGATTGTGCTGTAATAATTGCTGGTGTTTCCAAAGCTTTTGTGTTTGATTTATTGGTAAGTCATTGATATGAAATGTCAATTTATAATTTCTGTAGCAATTTCTGTGCAAAGGGTTTACATTGCACAAAGAATCTATATAGTGCATAGAATTGACACTTGTATGATTTATATGTATAACAATATTGATCTGTATCTGTTGTAATTATGTCAGAATGTTTTGTGGGTTTGTTTACATATTTACATTTGTTGTATACTCTAAAACTTAGAATTACTGATCTGATATAGAATCCTGTTAAAGTTTTTCAGGTCGAGTAAATTAACACAAAATTGTCCACCCAGAAATATTTATTCATTGATATAGATTAAAGATATACAGAATAATGTTATAGATTTGAGTAACCATTGGCGACACAGAAATGTCCACACCAGGATTGGTGTAAAATGTCACAACCCTAGCATTTCCACACCGGGATCGGTGTAAAATGTCACAACCCTAACATTTCCACACTGGGATTGGTGTAAAATGTCACAACCCTAACATTTCCACACCGGGATTGGTGTAAAAGGTCACAACCCTAACATTTCCACACCAGGATTGGTGTTAAAGGTCACAACCCTAACATTTCCACACCAGGATTGGTGTAAAAGGTCACAACCCTAACATTTCCACACCGGGATTGGTCACGACCCTAACATTTCCACACCGGGATTGGTCACAACCCTAACATTTTCACACTCAAGAATTAGTGATTCAACAGTTTACATGTATCATGGTTTCCCAATGTACAGTAGGCTTTGATCATGATGTAAAAATATTTGTGTTTACACATGATTATTTTTAAATGGTAAGATATATAGTTTTACATATTTGTGCAAGATCTAAAAGCAATAATCAAACTTCAATCTATAATTATTTTCTAAATGTGTCGGATATAAATGGATTTTACTGGTTTTTTCTTAGCCCGGCCGAAATTCAACTATTCACCATATATATTATTTTTAATATGTATCTTTATGTACATTTTCATTATAATTATAAACTGGCTTATTGCCTACAATTTGAATATTTTTGTTACATTAATTTCAAAAGACATACTGCCCAGAAATCAAATAATTCTGTAGTTACAATGTAGCATATACCTCCAACTATAAGTACTCGGATATTCATCAATTTAGAAATTCATAGTTTTTCTCCTTATCTACCTTATTACTCCTGATATTGGTAAATTTATTTTGAAGTTAATATCACATTTTGTTAGCCACAGATCTGAATTTTGTTCTCCATTTTCTCACTTTTTATAGACAAGAAAGAAAAGACAAGTATTTTTATGCTAAATTATGATTTTGTAAATCAATATGGAGTTATTTTGAATTTTGATTTGTTTAGCATTTTTTTTGTATTTGTTGAAAGTGACTTATAGATTTATTTCAATGTTATGTGTAAATAGTTTCTCAGAGAATTACTTTTTGCTCAGAAAATATTGATTTTAAGGATACCCGGTACATTATATTTTCTATATTTTACCTTATGTGTTAAACATAAAGGGTTCATAGATATTTTATTACTTAGTGTAGTGATATTTTGTAAAGTTATAAATTGTATGCTTTAATAAATGTCCCTAATTATTGTAAAAATCAAACTCCTTTTCTATTGATTTTCTATTGAATTTCTATGATTTTATTATGTCTTTCTTTGCAATTGAACTCTTAAGATGCCTTCAAAACTTAACAACGAAGACATTCCATGTTCTTATATTATGAAACATATCAACAAATCGTCGATACTTTCTTAGCCTCAATATTGTGTTGGAGTTGTTAAACGTCCGCTTCACTACCGAGTAGTTCGGCTATTCAGTAGACAAAGAAAAGACAGGAAAATGAGAAGAAGAAATAAATCATGTAGTGGAGGAATAGAAAAGGATGACAGAGGAGAGAAGGAGATGCCTTTCCTACATGTTCTAATTTATAAATCTAATTGTGTGTAAGACGACTCCTAGGCCTACTGTTTGCCTTATCCTAACTCTGTTTGTGATTATAGGACATCGTCACCTCCAGACCATGTAGCTCCTCATCACCAGATATAAGATGGAAAAATTCAAATAGTTTGCCATTGTTTAATTTCTGAACAAAAATATATCATATATCAATTTATCATCACAATATATCTGTAGTGAACATATCATGCTTACCTCAGCCTGTGATCGATGTGATTTGTTTGGTGTTCCATTACCTATCAGGTTCAATCGTACGTAGCTATGATGGACAGGTCAATTGAGGGTGTAGAATTTGGGCCATGAATTTGTCTTATAGTACATTTTAACTCTATGTTCTGTAACTTTAAAAGTAGATATTACATAATTTCTACATGTTTCACCATTACCAGCCATGGTTTGTTTTTTACTAATTTCACATTCTGTAAACCTTATGTGCATGGCCAGAAGAGGCTACATCGTCTCTGTTATTTGCGCTATGGGAGAAGAATTCTGAATCAAAGATTATTTGTCTTACTTATTTAACCTTCATTTGATCATTGATTATCTAGCTAACTTTGTTCACAGTAGATAATCCAGCCATCTTTCAGACACAGCAAAAGTGGCTGAATTTTGAGGTGTCTGGAATATACTTTAGGCGGGGACCATTTTGTACAGAAAATGATCAGTTAGTCTCTTAATTAACCCTTTCAACCCTATGCAACTTGAGTAAACTCAACCATGCATTGATCTGGATGAGTCCATTGTGGTCGATATTGGTGAAAGGGTTAAAATACTGACTGGATGTCCTGATTATATAATTAGCCGTGGCTTGATTACAAGATAAATGGTGGCTGGATTAAAAGGATTAGTGTTGACTAAATTTCCGGGAGTCCATAGTTCCCTCTGTTTTATAAGAAGAGCTGATGACCTTTGAATGGTTTCTTGATATAACTTTTTGATATACTAACCATTGTGATATGTTTCAAATGTTGAGTTTTTACATATGTATACACGTTATATGATATTGTTCATACAAACGTATATTGTTGGATATAAAATGAATACTGTAGATCTCAGTTTTGGGCCTTTAATGATATTTTTGCATTGTATTTGTAGTAATTATTGATGGCATTATGAATATTTGAACTCGTTAATTTAAATATATAAACAAATATATGTATCTTACATTGGTATAATCAAATTGGTTTGGTTTTATTTTGTTTAAATCTTGTCAACAGCAAAGGTCATTATTCAATCAAAGCAAGATTGTGATTTCTTTTTGTGCATGCGACTCCTGATCCAATTGTGGCTATTATTATGAAAAATTCACCCCCATTTTAGAAGAGCTACTTCCATACTTTTAAGTATATATTATAAAGTATAAATTTTATTGAATATTAGGTATTATACTGTATCTTACATTCCAGAAGAAACTTTAACCTTCGTGTAAGGTAGAAATAAATAGATGGTTACTCCTGCTATCACTTATAACGTGGTAAAACATGATAATTTATTATTCTGTTGATGTCCTTTTATCCTGATTCCAGAATATCAATATAATACATAAAATCTCACATCATCAACATATAAATGTCCTAAAATCGATATCAGAACTGAATTACCTCCATACACGTATCTCTATTGTGATACAAATTGATATTAAAATTCAAAGTGTTAGACTTCCCATTTTTTTCAAGCTGCTGGTTAGGTAGCAATGATTAAAACTTTTGGTGAAAATGTTGGTTATTTATTACATGTACATGATATTTTTGAGTTTTAAAAGATGTACTTTTTGTCCTCATAAAATGTAAACAAGTGCCATATTTTTCCAATAACTTTTAACTATTGCTTTACGACAAATTAGTTTGATGTGTTTGATAAAGTTCCCCTGTTGAGTTATTTTATAAAAAGGTTGATACTTTATTTTTTGCTCAACTGACCCAATGAGTCCTGTGAGCTAACTGTGCCATGGGGCACTATCTCCAAAGAACCGCCTGTCGTTCATTTTTCACTTTCAAAAGACTACTTGTCCAGAAAGATTGAGGTAAAATTGACCAAATTTGCCCTGAATCATCTCCTGGCAACGAGAACTCAAAGGATTTTCACTCAGTTTAATATTCAGGCTTCCCGGGGCTACAGGTACTAGCCTCGTCTGTCTATACACTGATAATATAAACGTTCGTTATCGGTGTATTGACAGACGAGGCTAGTACCTGTGCCTGGGCCATTAGGAAATGCAATGTCATATAATGTCAGGGGAACGATACAGGCTCAACGGGCCTCTTGTATTCTCTTTAATTGACATGTAGCAGGTTATGCAAATTTGTATTGTTTTCAAAACTGAACATAATTTTATAAACATATTTAATTTTGGAACAATTATGGTAATTGCTGTGAAACTTTTGAATTATCAAGAGGTCTAAAGGGCCTCCCTTTTTGTTGTGGGAAACATGTTCGATGACTTACCGTAGTTATAAACTTGTCCACATCTTTACCATGCACTGCAAATAACTCCATTTTCATGAACGCTTATTTTCACAATTATGGTGTAGAATCTTTTTAACTCACAACGGGAACAAATATTTTCTGTCACCAACATCCAGTGTTTATTTATATAATATTTTTATTTGAAATTGATTGTTTTCGAAGTAATATTTTTATTAAAACATTTTCTTTATATCCCCCGTTCTCTTTTGTAATTGTCTTTCAGAATGTTAACTTTCCAACCATTGAGGGTCCAATTGTGCATTAATTTTGTACGTCATTGTGATCTTGTTCCTCACCTAACGTAGGCCCAATCTGATTTTATATTATGTGCCTTTCACTCGAGCGTTCTAATGCAGATACACTGATGAGACAATCTATAATACCACAAACTAAAATAAAAATTACCAAGTCAAAGATCTGGAGCCATTGAAAAGAAAGGAATATTATTACTCTTACTACCGGTATGTGACAATACAATGTAGATAACATTAGGGGTTAGTTATGCTAAGACCTAATTATAAGAACATATGTGATGCACTAAATTAAAAATAATGTTTACCTAGTATAGCCATTTACTGTCAATAACTAATTTTGAATGTCTTTTTCAAAAACCTGTTTCTAAAAATATACATTTGTATGCTGGTTTTCATATCCACAACAACAAAAAAGGCTGTTTTGTTGACAATCATTTTGTTTCTGATCTTTTGTGTTTCACAAATTGTACACATACAGTAATGAGGATACAGATTGTACACATACAGTAATGAGGATACAGATAGTAGACATACAGTAATGAGGATACAAATTGTACACATACAGTAATGAGGATACAGATAGTAGACATACAGTAATGAGGATACAGATTGTACATATACAGTAATGAGGATACAGATTGTACACATACAGTAATGAGGATACAGATTGTACACATACAGTAATGAGGATACAGATTGTACACATACAGTAATGAGGATACAGATTGTACACATACAGTAATGAGGATACAGATTGTACACATACAGTAATGAGGATACAGATTGTACACATACAGTAATGAGGATACAGATTGTACACATACAGTAATGAGGATACAGATTGTACACATACAGTAATGAGGATACAGATTGTACACATACAGTAATGAGGATACAGATTGTACACATACAGTAATGAGGATACAGATTGTACACATACAGTAATGAGGATACAGATTGTACACATACAGTAATGAGGATACAGATTGTACACATACAGTAATGAGGATACAGATTGTACACATACAGTAATGAGGATACAGATTGTACACATACAGTAATGAGGATACAGATTGTACACATACAGTAATGAGGATACAGATTGTACACATACAGTAATGAGGATACAGATTGTACACATACAGTAATGAGGATACAGATTGTACACATACAGTAATGAGGATACAGATTGTACACATACAGTAATGAGGATACAGATTGTACACATACAGTAATGAGGATACAGATTGTACACATACAGTAATGAGGATACAGATTGTACACATACAGTAATGAGGATACAGATTGTACACATACAGTAATGAGGATACAGATTGTACACATACAGTAATGAGGATACAGATTGTACACATACAGTAATGAGGATACAGATTGTACACATACAGTAATGAGGATACAGATTGTACACATACAGTAATGAGGATACAGATTGTACACATACAGTAATGAGGATACAGATTGTACACATACAGTAATGAGGATACAGATTGTACACATACAGTAATGAGGATACAGATTGTACACATACAGTAATGAGGATACAGATTGTACACATACAGTAATGAGGATACAGATTGTACACATACAGTAATGAGGACACAGGTTGTACACATACAGAAATGAGGATACAAATTGTACACATACAGTAATGAGGATACAGTTAGTAGACATACAGTAATGAGGATACAGATTGTACACATACAGTAATGAGGATATTTAAGAAATGTTTTTGAAGTCATTCCACAAATAAAGAATACTCCTCATGTAATAATTGTTTTTTTCTGTCATTAAATGAGTGTAAAAATAAAATACTTTGTTGTCTTTGTTTTTGTAGGCAAAATCAATTATTAGTCTTCAATAATTCCATCTCTTTGATAGAGAGAGAGAAGAAATGAAAATAGTTCGGTCATTACATCCATCCTTGTTCCTAATTTGATAAAAAAAATAACAGCATTTTGATGAGAGCCTTGAAATAGCTGAAGTTTTGTCAAAATTGACATGGTAGATTGAGAAGATTTCCCCAGGAGGCCATATGCATGCTCCCTTCATTCTTACGAAATTGAATCATCTTTAACTCTAGGACGCTTCATGCTGACTTAAGTCAAGATATGTCATTAATTTATACATTTGATCCCTTAGTCCAGGGTTGTTGCTCCATTATAAAATTAGTCAAACTCACAAGACATTCTGTACTAGTTCAGTACCTAGCGGTCTTTAAATGGAAAACCGATTGCAAGTCACATGTGTGCTCAATATTACATTTTCTAGTTGAGCCCAATTGTTCTAGAATTGTCTAAAGGTCAAACTAGCGTTTCAAAATGGTTGTTGTGGTAGCCATATTGGATTTCTGACCATATTTATATTTTTCCGGACTGTGTTCTGAATATTTAAGAAATAGAGTTAAAGTTTAAAAAAGTTTTAAATATAGCAACTGTGGCAGCCAATATGTCTATCTGGAACACTAAAACACATATGGGAGCTATTCCATAATTTGTATGGGGAGGCGGGAGGCACCTGTTTTAATATATTATGAGTTGGTGGGGTTTCATCCAGATCTGCTAACCATTCATTACTTTAAATAACATTGAAGACTTTATGAATGATGGGTAAAGTGCCTCCTACCCCTTCTCTATGGTAAATTCTGGAACAATCTTCAACACCAAGTCAGTACCATGTATTGAAAACTCCTATAACGTCTCATTGTAATCTCTTCAGCAGAACGAGTTCAAAATGAATTTTCAAGATTGCTGTCACATAGTCATCGAATTCTTAGATATCTGGCCAACCCCAAAAGTTTCAATACTGGATTAACCAGGACCATCAACTTATCATTTCCATACAACTTTATTGAAATTCCTTCAGTGATATTTGAGTTATAGTTAAAAATGTCAAATGTTGATGGTCATAGACAGATTAAAATTGCATCACATCAGCTGAGCTGTTGTTGGTGAACTAAAAGGTGGCAATTCATATTGAAAAAAAATCTGTTACCTTGACCTCTAATTTTATCTCAAAAAAGAAGAAAAACAGATATAAACGTCAATGTAAATATCTTATTTATTACATGATTTATGTATGAATACATAAAGTAGGGGCGATAACTCTGTTATCGTTCCTCCGAACGAAATGATAACACGGCTAAATGCAGCTAATTTGCCCCATATATCAGCGAGTTGAGTACGAAAAAAACCGTTCCATAACTTTGGTGAAACTTTCCATGTTTGTAGAACTCAGTGCGATCTACCTCCTTGTTTATCTGTTATATCTGGGGGGAAATCTATTTATATCTGGGGTCAAACACGCCAAAATCTGCATTTTGACCATTGAAGTTTCTGTATAATTCACACTGGAGAATTAACACTTTCTAAAGAAAACAGTGTATTTGTTTTTTCGAAATAATTCAAAGAACGGCCCAAAGAGGGTTTTGAAAATGGGGCGTATTTCTGGGGTTTCGTGGAATTTTCCAGAACCAATTTGGGTCTGGTATAGATAGTGTCTGATTTATACACGGTCCAGTATAAAATATTTGGTTTATACAGGGTCTGGTTTAAACATGGTCCAGTAAAAATATTGTTGTTTCAAGTAATTTATGTTCGCTTGACAAGGAGATAGCCGAACCCGGGTTGTAAGTAGTTCTGTCTTCGGGGCCAAGAAAAAGGAAATTGTAAATGTAATTTAACTGTATTAAGCGACCGTCTGTCTAACGCGACCAGCGACCGCCCGATACTGACCCCAAAATTACGATACACGACCACATTTGATACATTTTAGCGACCATGTTTGACGAAAATATACCAAACGGCCGTTGAAATAGTTGTGTATCTCCAAATTTGCGACCGTCACCACATTTGACGAAGGGCTAACTCACGGTCATTTTACCAAGTTCAATGAACAAATTCGAAAAAAAAACAAATTCCAAACTTATAATAAATTCATTGATGTGCAGAAACAAATATAAAGTTATTTTTCTTACTGCCGATATTGAGGATTTAGCAGTGAAAATACGGACCGATATTTATCGCAGTTGAGCAAAAACATTTTGATTGCGCGAGTGTCCTGCTAGGCAATGTTATCTGTAACCCTACGATATCCTCCATCTGATTTGAGGAAGTACACTGGCGGTTTTTCATTCTTGAAATCGGGTCTGTTGATAGTCTCGTTCAACCAGACTCTTGTTGTCTGCGCAAGTTTCGTCGAACAGTTGAGAGATGTTCACGACAGCACTCTCGTGCGAAATTATCATTAAATGTCAGCGCAACTGTGCACTAAATATGTTTATGTTAGCATACATATCGTTTCTAATTCCTCATCAATAATAAATGCCTTTAATAACATCCCTGTTGTGTGTACAAAATATGATCAAACTTTATTAAACGACCACTTTTATTAAACGACCTGTTTTTAATTTCCCATGGGTGGTCGCTTAATACAGATTCCACTACTTTGAATAAACTTTGAAATAGCGCATAGGGACTCGATAACTTGTTACAGTTTGTATGTAAACGTGTAAAGAATAGGACCAAAACGTTAAATGGGTTTACATCAACTCTCTGTAAAAATGCACAAACCAGTGATGATACATACGAGAGGTGTAGAAAGCTTTCGATGTCGAAAAAAACACCTAACAAAATTAAGGAGAACACTCTGGACCTCCTCATCACCAACTTACCCAGCATCGTCAAGAGTGTTGATATCCTCCCTGGCATCTCTGACCACGACATGGTGTTTGCCGAACTTGACATCAGCCCAACCACTATAAAGCAGCGCCAACGCTAGAAGGCTATCCACGGAAGAGTAGATTGGAACAGTTTATGAAGACCTACATATCCTCCTCCATATATTTGAAGACATGTACAACACCACCACAGTTACTGCTAACGACATGTGGATAGTCTTCAAACAGGCATTCAACAAAGGAGTGACGGACCACATTCCACACAAACAGACAAGAGTAAAATCAGAAGCCCATGGATCGGCACAGACCTGAAAAAGAAGATCAGCCGACAAGACAGGCTGTGCAAGAGGATGACAAAGACGAAAAACCCCACTCTAGTGCAATCCTACAAAATGCTGAAGTGGGAGATCTAGACGGGAATACTGGAACTATATAGAGAACATCGTCACGCTCAATGAAGAAGATAGCTTCTCCGGTGGGCTTAAGAAGTTGTGGACATTCATCAAACACAAGCCGAAGGTATTGGTATATCATCACTGACGAACGATGGCAAGCTGTACTCCGATCCAGTTGGCAAGGTCAACCTTAAAATACAGAGTTTCTGTCCACCTTTTCTGAAAAGACCACCATCACTGATGAAGAATTCATAAAATCTGGACAAACAACATCTACAACAAACTTCCCTTCATCTACGACACTGTGATCACTATCAACGGGATTGACAAGCTGCTCCGGAACCTCAACACCTCGCCACGAGTATTGAGGGAAACACACACAAGCACTGCTCCACCTACTATTTCGGAAATCCCTAGTTACAGGTGTGATACCGGACGACTTACGCACTGCTAATGCAACCCCAACCTTCAAGAAGGGAAGTATGATACTTCAAATTACAGGCCAATCTCCCTCACCTCTGTTTGCTGCAAAATTATGGAGCACATCCTGACCTCTACCATAATGACTCACGGAGAAGGAAACAATCCCCCAGTCTCCCCATCCACAAACTCAGTAAATACGGGATACGCGGAAAAATCAGCTCTTTGTTCGAGAACTGGCTGGCTGGAAGAACACAAACTGTCGTTGTGGAAGGTGAGAGCTCCACCACTGTAGGTGTCGACTCCGCGGTCCAGTCCCTAGGACCAAGTCTCTTCGTCTATTACATCAACGACCTGCATGAGTAATTGAAGTCCACCATCAGACTCTTAGCGGACGACACCATAGCCTATCGCACCATCACATCAGAGGACAGCGGTACGACCCTACAAGAGGACCTCGCAAAGCTGACCAAATGGGAACGGTTATAGTGCATGGAATTCCATCCTGACAAGTGTGATATCCTTAGACTCACCAACAAGAGAAACCCAATCAAGACCAACTATCACTTACAGTGCCACTATCTGCGGGAGGTCGACACAGCCCCCTACCTAGGTGTCGCCATAGCAAACAACCTTAAATGAGACACCCACATTAAGATCACATAACATCCTACGGATAAATATGAAGATTACATCTACCAAGATCAAGACGCTAGCCTGGTTAGACCTTTGCTTGAATATGCATCCTCCGAAGCTAGACTAGTGATGATATACAAGATAGACAGAGGTATGGTTGCCATCAGTAAAGAAAACAGACTGCTACCACCAAGACGACTTACCAGAAACACCAGTACTAGATTCTTCCAACTCACGTTTTTTCGATGTTATTTCTCGGTCATTCTGCCAATTTATGCAAACTCGTGAAGGTTGGGGGAAAATAAAAAAATAACGGCTTTTATATTAGATTTATAATTATAAAATAACAATTGTATATAAAGTAAATCTGTCAAACAAATAACGTCTGTTTATCCATTTCATCGTTTAACCAATCTTTTCTGTAGAGCATTAAGATGCTCCCTCCGTTTCAATTATAATACATACTGTAAATCATGAATTTTCGTTGGACAATAACTTTCGTTTATTTCATGGATAACAAAAATCCGCGAAATTAAATCCCAACGAAAAAATAAATTTGGTATGATATAGATATGGGGGAAAATCAGAAATCAGCAAAATATAATGTCCTTGAAACAGGCTAGTATATGAAAACCACGAAATTTTAACCCCGCGAAAATAAATGATTTTATAGTATGTTGGATGACTTCGGATACGTTTTCTTCACTCATTCTGATAAGGAATACCCTAGTACCTGTGGGTGTCCGAATCTGATGATGGAATGACGTAACGTTTCAAATAAAAAAAATCTTCAAATTCAGAATGTCTACATTTAATTACGAATTGACACATAAGACAAACTAAAATATAGCAATGGACTCTCTGCTCTTGCCATTCAGGGTCTGTATTCATGAACCTGTTTTCACGCTCAAGCATCAATTCTGTACTCCAAACCACTTTCTTGAACATTGTAACTTGATAAAAATCACATGACACAGTCAAAAAGTCCAGTATTTAAAATGAAAACGGTAAATTCGGCTTTAAGTCTCTCCAAAATCTTTCTACGTCGCTGAAAAATGTAAACTTTACCTATTTTGTCGCCGGAAGTAGGAACTTGACTTGAGCACAGAAGCTTCACTTGAGAACGGCTTAATGAATACGAGCCCAGATGTTTCCCCGAAAAAAGTAGCCTTTCTGAGTTATTTTAGAGAGATTAGCTGATTCATATTCTTATGTTCCTGTGTATAACTAATATTATTGGTAATTCGTACTAAACGTGTTTTGAACATGCCTTTGTCTATATATAGTATATCCTTGTTGTCCTATTAAAAAGAAACATTTTTCTAAGTACCAGTGTTTTAAATACGATTATAGATTTTACGTTTGTTAGTATGTGATCTGCTCTATTTTAAACTTCCCGTATTCTGTACTTTAGTCCTGTTGACAGAGAAAAGTGGGTTTAGTTTATAGTTTTGTCTGATAAAGGTGGTTAATAACTTGTATGCTGAACCTATTTTCCGGACTTTGAACAAAACCCTTAATTGCGATTACAGAGGCTTAGCGCGTGATCGTACAATGTGCAAGAACAACGCGGCTCGTATGTTTCTGAAGCTTAATATATGATTTGTCATTCAAGGCCGAACAGTTTAGTAACTCTGGTTAGCTTGATAAAATCACCTTTTTGAAAATTATTTTATAGATAGTTAAAGATGTGTACTAAACATTCGAGGTTTGAATACGTAAAACTGATTTGGACGAATGGACATTGTATTTGTTTTGATAAGATTTGTATAATCATACTTTGATCTGTTAAAATATTTACACTAATAAGATAACTTAACTTTTGGTCAATTAGCAATAAACATGATAACCTGATCCCAAACCATCGTCATCAATACAACTATATATCTGAGTCTGTTTATCAGTGGGCGAGGGTTGTAAGCAATTTCAGGTTTGTATCGGATGAGCACAGCTTCCCTTGGGTCAAAGGTCAGTGTGACTGTTGAGGTCAGAGTTCAGAGTCGGTACAAGTGAGTCAAATCAATAGATTGTCATTTCCCATACGACTACACGAAAAGAAGGAGCGTTTTTATTGAGAAGGTAAGGATGAATATAGCTATTTTGATTTTAACATTAGTTTTGTTTATTTAGCATAAGGACATGTACAATGAAATGGAATTTCAATTTCACAATATTATGAATATTCATGACGTATCATAATATAATCGTTATTCATGTTTATTTTAAATAGTGCTAAGATTGATTGAGAGTAAAATCAGTTCAGTTTAAACAAGATGATTTAATAAAAAAAAATATTCATCATTTTAATGAAATCTGTATAATTTAATTAAGACGTAAACCACGCAGATGACCTTGGGTGAACTTAGTATGAATGTTGTCACCAGGGTTTGGCTGATAAAAGCCTGGTTAGTTTAACAGCCCAAAGTTGACGTCTTCAAGTTCGAGTTCAAATCTTTCAATTTGAAAAAAACTACTTTTGATACATACCATTTAAATGAGCGTGCATGTTTAACATGTATTCAACTCTTTCTCTTAAATACAATTTTGTAAATTCGTGACTACCACACGTTAAGCTGTCCAATATTTGAAGAACTAGATTCAGTTCTAAATGACTGATATTTCTGTAAATTTCTGAACTTTGTCAGTCGGGAAGGGAACCGTCGGCACTTTCCGTAAACGGGAAACGGAAAATGCCGACGGTTCCCGATTTAACTTATTGCGATACTTTTTCTCTAGAACTTGACATTGCAAAAGAAACAACGACCAGTCTTATTTTCTTGTTTGTGTCCCAATAAATACTGGCGAAATAATAGAATTAATGGTTGCCTGACTATCAATCGTGACAATGGATACACATTGTTGTTGCTTCTTTATATTCGGAATAATGTACATCAGTTGGGTATGAATTATAAAGACTAGTTTTCAATTCCTGTTTGTGTTCAAAACAAACTAATTCTTCATGCTTCTTTATTTATTTATTTTTTGAAATTTAGACCGCTCCTTTTCAATATTCCTGAATCCGTCCCTGAACAACAACAAGAACAGGACTTTCAATAGACCCTTGAGAGTATGTTTAAGACTCCCTAAATGAGCTTTGAATCACATGTTTTGACTCCCCCCAACTTCTAGGGAAATGCTTTTTGACTTCTAAACTTGATTAATATTAAAGGTCAAATGAAAACATGGTTGAGAATACCGAAGTGTCAACAAAATCTTAATTTTAACTTAAAATCATTTAAACAAGGGCAAAATATGAACTAAGAAATGTCACGCGGTGAACATTGAAAAAAGTAAAAGGGAATTACGCTAGATGTTTCGAAAAGTTAAACCGTCTTTTGCTTTTCGACAACATCTGCCATTAACACTGGAAAAGAAATCAGAATTTCCGTAACCTAATCGTTTCTTTCACTATGTGGGTAAGGGTCATGATTTCTCCCGCCACTTTGGTATTTTCTTACTTCTTGTAACAAAAAATATGTATATAAAATTATAATATTTTCAAGGTCACGCTCAGTCTTATACTATCTTTGTCTTTTTAACGGACACCCATGTGAATCTTTCCTTTGTCTAGATATTGTTATTAATTAATATATCTAATTTATTTAACAGAAACAAGATGGTGAACATGAAGCTGATACTGTTGGTGTCCCTGGTTGTGGTTTTCGCCGAGGCTGTCCCTGTACGGGAGCACACCCTCGTTGTAAGTGTTACGCTTAGTACAGATAATTATAAAAATAAATTAAGGACCCCTGTAACGCTGTCAAGAACTCATACTCGATACTTTACGCTCGCATTCTCAATACTCCAGGGGTTTCGCTCACTTTCGCTCTCCGCAACCCTGGAGTCAAGCTCGACACTCCAGGGGTTACGCTCACTTTCGCTCTCTGCACCCCTGACACCATTTTCGACACACAAGCGGTTACGCTCACTTACTGCACCTGCATCTCTGGAATATGTCATTGTAATTTGTGTTCATATCATGCAAAATTGAAGGCTCAGTGTGCAGCGCATTATGGACGAGACGGTACGACAAGTTTGATCCTTTTAGGTTCCTCAAAGGAATCTGTCGGTTGCGTAACGGTAAAATTGGCCGGCTTTGAAGTCGGGTGTCGCTCCTCTCTTACCTTTAAAGGACATGTATCAGCCGTGTGATTGGTCAGGGTTTTGTTTACATGAGTGCCTTCATTTTGCGATGACACATTCCAGGGGTGCAGGGAGCTAAAGTTAGTGTGACCCCTGGAGTATCGCATCCTCGATATCCAGGGGTTAAGCTTAGCGAAAGTGGGCGTAACCCTTGTATATCGAGGCTGCCTGTACCAATGCCAAGATGTGAAACATTATACATTGTATGTGCATTACAACTGTTTCTTTTCCGGCATGACTACAGCTTTGATAAATCGTAAGGATTCGAACCCTGGACCTCAGTTTATTACACTGTTGCTGTTACCAAATGAGCTACCTGGTAAATAAAATAAAAAAAGGAACGAAATATTGACTGATTTAACTGGCTAAATGAGTAGTGTCCTTGATACTTAGATTGACGAATTGATGCACATTTTGATAAAAAGAAGGACCATCGATCGATCAATCATTATGTGAATTAATCATTGTCGTTCAGGTGAATGATTTACCAGTTCATGGATGGACGAGGCGAGCAATGAGCAGAATAATAAATCAGTAAATACATCTATATATGAATAACTCATATTACGTAAACAATATTTCAATTGGTGTACTTTTGTTTTGCGATGCTAAACGCGTTATGAGTAGAAATATATTAAGTCACAAGAAGGGAAGTAACTCGTGTGCCTTATATGTAAGATCACCACAGCTTGTGTTTTACTATATAGAGAGGATCTGGCATAAGTTTCCCTAATAATAGATTTACGATACAAGTTTTGAATTTTTCATGTTTGCGAGCAAATATGAAAAATCCAAAACAAGTATCATCAATCTAATATGGAGGGAAACGAATGACAAATTATTTTTATCATATAATACAAAGTAAACTGTATAAGTGTGATCTGAAACGAATATTTTGCACTTGGCCGCCTCTGAAACGATGACAATTGCGTCTGCTACACAATGACGTAACGTCACATTGAGTGTTCCTATTCGATTGTGACGTCATTTCCAGAGTGATATTACACGCGTTACATAAACATAATTTATGTGATGACTTTATGACACTGCATAACACGGTATTCATATGATAAATACCTATATTAATACATACACGAGATAAACGTGCTTTCATTTCAAATTTATAAAACGAGTATAGATAACGAGAATTTTCGTGACTCATTTTCTTTTACAGTTTATGATGGTATTCAATCCAGTTCCGTTTACACATATCCCATGATGCACTGTAGCTCATCTTGGAGAATATAGCTGTATGCTAGTATTATCCTTATTTTTTTTTATATATCCAAGACTTGTTTGTACGGCTGCTATATATGTTCTTGATACAGCTTGTTTTAACAAAGCCTTATTTCACTATGGTAACATATTCCGTCGCGATACGAACGTCAATCGGAAAGTATTCGGGAATTTTCGTCATAATTCGAATTTGACGTCACGCCATGATTAGTCCCCGATCACTCTAACATGTTGTATGACAGAAATACCCGAACATTTTCGCCTGGAAAGCATTCACATGTAACACACTATTTCGTCGGTAGGATTATCTAAGGGGTGTACAACATTAATGTTAATATCATGTCTTCAAGCATCATTATAGTATCATCTAAAACGTTAAAGTAACAATCTTTTGTTATAACGTGACGTCACAATAAAACATCGATGTATGCTACCTACGCCAGGGATCCTTAACAGTTTCAAAGCAATATTGGAGGCATGTAGCTAGCTATTGGATTGGTCTCAAGTAAAAAAACCTGACCAATCGCTAGGCTGATACAAATCCTTTGAAGATTACAAAGGAGAGACGCCCGACTTCAAAGCTTATCAATTTTTACCGTTACGTGACCGCGAGATTCTTTTAATGTACATCAAACGATCGAACTAGTCTTCTTGTCTCAACACGGTGGCACACATTTAGCCTTCAATTTTGTTATGACATATTCCAGGGTTGCGGAGAGCGAAAGTGAGCGTAACCCCTGGATATCGAGGATGATCCTGGATAACCCATTGGTTACGCTCACTTAAACTCGCTGCACCCCTTGACTATGTCATTGCAACATTGAAGGCTAAATGTGTGCCACCGTGTTGAGACAAGAAGACTAGTTCGATCCTTTGTTGTACATCAAAAGAATCTCGCGGTCACGTAACAGTAAAACTTAAAATACTAGATAAGCTATGGGTCTACTGTAAAGTTCGAACACTGGATAAGCTATAGGCTTACCGTTAAGTTCGAACACTGGATAAGCTATGGGTCTACCGTTAATTTGGAACACTGGATAAGCTATGGGTCTACCGTTAAGTTCGAACACTGGAAAAGCTATGGGTCTACCGTTAAGTTCGCACACTGGATAAGCTATGGGTCTTCCGTTAAGTTCGAACGCTGGATAAGCTATGGGTCTTCCGTTAAGTTCGAACGCTGGATAAGCTATGGGTCTCCCGTTAAGTTCGAACACTGGAAAAGCTATGGGTCTACCGTTAAGTTAGAACACTAGATAAGCTATAGGCCTACCGTTAAGTTAGAACACTGGATAAGCTATATGGGTCACCGTTAAGTTAGAACACTAGATAAGTTATAGGCCTACCGTTAAGTTCGAACATTAGATAAGCTATGGGTCTAAGTTAATGTAGTGGAGATCAGTTCAAAATAACAAGGTATTTGCACATATAACCAATTCACGCCCGATTTTGTTTTTACAGAAGCGAGGAATTTTTGATAATATTTTGGAAAGTGCACGCAACCATCTCAATGATGCTGCCACTGCTGTACAGCAACATTTGCAAACGGCCAGAGAACACATACAACGCACTGGGGAGCAGCTGAGGACACACCACGAGAACGCCAGGGACCATCTGGACCGCATAGGGGACACGCTGGGGGATCACTTGGACACAGTGCGAGATCACTTACAGAACCTTGCCGAGTAAGTTACCTGATATAACTGATTTTCTATATATTCTAACTATTAAAGGTACGGAATGTTATGGTGATATAGTTCTGCTATCGACTTTCGACTTACGAGTTACGTATGTCGTTATAATTTTTAAAAGATGTCGACATAACCTGTGAATATGTTGCAATAACGTTTAAATTATGTCGACATATTTTTACATTTTCCGTGATTATCAAGTCGGTGGGAGAAATATGCCACCGAAGAAGATATTTACCCATACATGATCAAACTGTAACGCTCTGAAAATTCTTCTGAAACCTAAAGTAGATTTTCCTGACGAATATATTGGGGATTACAGTATTATTTCTATTAAAAGCTCGTATTTAAACATTGCACATATAACCATGATATTTCGTGTTGCCAGTGATTCTGGTTTTGACCTTGACCTTGGCAATAGCCCTGACACAGAGGAAGGATAGTCCGTACCTGCTGTTGACCTGTCGTAGGTGAGCCAAACTTCTACCTCCATGACTATACGTACTTCCTATTTTCTTTAATGAACCAGAAACGTTATGGCGGGAGCAATATTTGGTACAGAGAATGGGTTTCCTTCCGGGTCACCCGGTGTCATTTCCGGTATATTTTAAAGGGGTTCATGTGTTTTGTGTCTCCTTGGTTGTAGAACGTTTGTGTTGTATTTGTTTTCTATTTAACGGATCATATCAAAGTATTTAAGTCACATTTTATTGATCACATACAAGTTATGTCATATTTACTGATAACATACAAGTTATGTCATATTTACTGATTACATACAAGTTATGTCTTATTTACTGATTATATACAAGTTAAGTCTTATTTTACTGATAACATACAAGTTAAGTCTTATTTTACTGATAACATACAAGTTATGTCATATTTACTGATTACATACAAGTTATGTCATATTTACCTTTTACATACAAGTTATGTCTTATTTACTGATAACATACAAGTTATGTCATATTTACTGATGACATACAAGTTATGTCTTATTTATTGATTACACACATATTAAGTCTTATTTCACTGATCACATACAAGTTAAGTCTTATTATACCGATAACATACAAGTTAAGTCTTATTTTACAGATCACATACAAGTTAAGTTTTATTTTACTGATCACATACAAGTTATGTCATATTTACTGATTACATACAAGTTATGTCTTATTATACTGATTACATACAAGTTAAGTCTTATTATACCGATAACATACAATTTAAGTCTTATTATACCGATAACATACAAGTTTAGTCTTATTTTACAGATCACATACAAGTTAAATTTTATTTTACTGATCACATACAAGTTATGTCATATTTACTGATTACATACAAGTTCTGTCTTATTATACTGATTACATACAAGTTCTGTCTTATTATACTGATTACATACACGTTAAGTCTTATTATACTGATTACATACACGTTAAGTCTTATTATACTGATAACATACAAGTTATTTCATATTTACTGATTACATACAAGTTATGTCTTATTTTACTGATCACATACAAGTTATGTCTTATTTTACTGATCACATACAGGTTAAGTCTTATTTTACTGATAACATACAAGTTAAGTCTTATTATACCGATAACATACAAGTTAAGTCTTATTTTACAGATCACATACAAGTTAAGTTTTATTTTACTGATCATATACAAGTTATGTCATATTTACTGATTACATACAAATTAAGTCTTATTTTACTGATAACATAAAAGTTATGTCTTATTTTCTAATTACATACAAGTTAAGTCTTATTATACTGATTACATACACGTTAAGTCTTATTATACTGATTACATACAAGTTAAGTCTTATTTTACTGATCACACACATCATACACACTTTGATGGTCCACCATTGGTATGTATCACACTAGTTAACGTGAAGTTAAGTTTTATTTTACTGATCACATACAAGTTATGTCATATTTACTGATTACATACAAGTTATGTCTTATTTACTGATCACACACAAATTGAGTCTTATTTTACTGATAACATAAAAGTTATGTCTTATTTTCTAATTACATACAAGTTAAGTCTTATTATACTGATTACATACACGTTAAGTCTTATTATACTGATTACATACAAGTTAAGTCTTATTTTACTGATCACACACATCATACACACTTTCATGGTCCACCATTGGTATGTATCACACTAGTTAACGTGACGTTTATATAACAATTTATTAGCTACGTTTATTACAATGTATTTGTGTATGTCTTTTCAGATCACTGGTTCCGTAGACGATGCTACCTGTCGCGGTGTTTGTTACTGTCAGCATGACAATAAAATCATCAGAATATCATAATGAAGATTTATAATTATTAAATACATGTATTGTACTTGAAGTTATTTGAAAAGAAAACAAAAACAATTTTTTTTTATAAGAGAACGTGCACGTGATTAAAATTAAATTGAATTTAATAACGACTAACACCAACAATAAAGAAAACTCATTTCAATACTTTGTGACATTTGTTGTTAATTTCTAAGTATTAATATTGTGTATCAATAAATATAAGTATTTTCAGTGGCGCATGATTTTTGGTTATCATTGTACTTTTGTTATCATTGTACTTTTGTTATCATTGTACTTTGTTATCATTGTACTTGTGTTATCGTTGTTTTTTTGTTATCATGGTACTTTTGTTATCATTGCACTTTTGTGTTGGTGTCTCATCGGCTCCTGTTGTTGTCTTTTGCCTTTGTTTTGGTGCCTCCTTTGTTCCTGTTGTAGCCTGATGTTTGTGATGTCTCCTCAGTCGCTATTGTTGTGTCCTTGTGTTTCTGATGTCTCCTCTATCCTTGTTGTTAGGTCATGATGTTTGCGATATCTCCCAAGTCCTTGTTGTTGCACCCTGATGTTTGGGATATCTGTTCAGTTTTTGTTGTTGTAGACTGATGTTTGTGATGTCTCCTAAAATCTTGTTGTTGTGTCCTGATGTTTGTGATCTCTCCTTAAACCTTGTTGTTGTGACCTGATGTTTGCGATATCTGTTCAGTCCTTGTTGTTGTGTCCTGATGTTTGTGATGTCTCCTCAGTCCTTGTTGTTGTAGCCTGATGTTTGTGATGTCTCCTCAGTCCTTGTTGTTGTAGCCTGGTGTTTTTGATGTCCCCTCAGTCCTTGTTGTTGTAGTCAGGTGTCCGTGATGTCTCCTCACTCCTTGTTGTTGTAGCCTGATGTTTGTGATGTGTCCTCAGCCCTTATTGTTGTGTCGTGATGTTTGTGATGTCTCCTTAGTCCTTGTTGTTGTGACCTGATGTTTGTGATGTCTCCTCAGCCTTTGTTGTTGTGTCCTGGTGTTTGTGATGTCTCCTCAGTCCTTGTTGTTTTCTTCTGATGTTTGTGATGTCTCCTCTGTCCTTGTTGTTTTATCATGATGTTTGTGAAGTCTCCTCAGTCCTTGTTGTTGTGTCCAAATGTTTGTGAAGTCTCCTGAGTCCTTGTTGTTTTAGCTTGATGTGTGTGATATCTCCTCAGTCCTTGTTGTTGTGTCCTGATGTTTGTGATGTCTCCTCAGTCCTTGTTGTTTTAGCCTGATGTTTGTGATGTCTCCTCAGTCCTTGTTGGTCTCCTGAGTCCTTGTTGTTTTAGCTTGTTGTGTGTGATATCTCCTCAGTCCTTGTTGTTGTGTCCTGATGTTTGTGATGTCTCCTCAGTCCTTGTTGGTCTCCTGAGTCCTTGTTGTTTTAGCTTGTTGTGTGTGATATCTCCTCAGTCCTTGTTGATGTGTCCTGATGTTTGTGATGTTTCCTCAGTCCTTGTTGTTGTGACCTGATGTTTGTGAATTTTCCCCAGTCCTTGTTGTTGTGGCCTGATGTTTGTAATGTCTCCTTAGTCCTTGTTGATGTTACCTGATGTTTGTAATGTCTCCTCAGTACTGGTTGTTGTGTCCTGATGTTTGTGATGTCTCCTCAGTCCTTGTTGTTTTAGCCTGATGTTTGTGATGTCTCCTCAGTCCTTGTTGTTGTAGCCTGATGTTTGTAATGTCTCCTTAGTCCTTGTTGTTGTGACCTGATGTTTGTGAATTTTCCCCAGTCCTTGTTGTTGTAGCCTGATGTTTGTAATGTCTCCTTAGTCCTTTTGGTAGCCTGATGTTTGTGATGTTTCCTCAGCCCTTGTAGTTGTGTCCTGATGTTTGTAATGTCTCCTTAGTCCTTGTTGTTGTGACCTGATGTTTGTGATGTCTCCTCAGTCCTTGTTGTTGTGATCTGATGTTTGTGATGTTTCCTCAGCCCTTGTAGTTGTGTCCTGATGTTTGTAATGTCTCCTTAGTCCTTGTTGTTGTAGCCTGATGTTTGTGATGTTTCCTCAGCCCTTGTTGTTGTGACCTGATGTTTGTGATGTCTCCTTAGTCCTTGTTGTTGTGACCTGATGTTTGTGAATTTTCCTCAGTCCTTGTTGTTGTAGCCTGATGTTGGTGATGTCCCCTCAGTTGATGTTTCCTCAGCCCTTGTTGTTGTGACCTGATGTTTGTGATGTCTCCTCAGTGCTTGTTGTTGTGGCCTGATGTTTGTGATGTCTCCTTAGTCCTTGTTGTTGTAGCCTGATGTTTGTGATGTTTCCTCAGCCTTTGTTGTTGTGACCTGATGTTTGTGATGTCTCCTCAGTCCTCTTGTTGTTGTGACCTGATGTTTGTGATGTCTCCTTGTTGTTGTAGCCTGATGTTTGTGATGTCTCCTCAGTCCTTGTTGTTGTGATCTGATGTTTATGATGTTTCCTCAGCCCTTGTAGTTGTGTCCTGATGTTTGTCATGTCTCCTTAGTCCTTGTTGTTGTAGCCTGATGTTTGTGATGTTTCCTCAGCCCTTGTTGTTGTGTCCTGATGTTTGTAATGTCTCCTCAGTCCTTGTTGTTGTGTCCTGATGTTGTTTGTGATGTCTCCTCAGTCCTTGTTGTTGTAGGTTGTTGTGACCTGATGTTTGTGATGTCTCCTCAGCCCTTGTTGTTGTGACCTGATGTTTGTGATGTTTCCTCAGTCCTTGTTGTTGTGGCCTGATGTTTGTGATGTTTCCTCAGCCCTTGTAGTTGTGTCCTTATGTTTGTAATGTCTCCTTAGTCCTTGTTGTTGTAGCCTGATGTTTGTGATGTCTCCTCAGTCCTTGTTGTTGTGATCTGATGTTTGTGATGTTTCTTCAGCTCTTGTAGTTGTGTCCTGATGTTTGTAATGTCTACTTAGTCCTTGTTGTTGTAGCCTGATGTTTGTGATGTTTCCTCAGCCTTTGTTGTTGTGACCTGATGTTTGTGATGTCTCCTTGTTGTTGTAGCCTGATGTTTGTGATGTCTCCTCAGTCCTTGTTGTTGTAGCCTGGTGTTTGTGATGTTTCCTCATTTCTTGTTGTTGTGACCTGATGTTTGTGAATTTTCCTCAGTCCTTGTTGTTGTAGCCTGATATTTGTAATGTCTCCTTAGTCCTTGTTGATGTGACCTGATGTTTGTAATGTCTCTTCAGTACTTGTTGTTGTGTCCTGATGTTTGTGATGTCTCCTCAGTCCTTGTTGTTGTGATCTGATGTTTATGATGTTTCCTCAGCCCTTGTAGTTGTGTCCTGATGTTTGTAATGTCTCCTTAGTCCTTGTTAATGTAGCTTGATGTGTGTGATGTCTCCTCAGTCCTTGTTGTTGTGACCTGATGTTTGTGAATTTTCCTCAGTCCTTGTTGTAGTCCTTGTTAATGTAGCTTGATGCGTGTGATGTCTCCTCAGTCCTCGTTGTTGTGACCTGATGTTTGTGATGTTTCCTCAGTCCTTGTTGTTGTATCCTGATGTTTGTGATGTTTCCTCAGTCCTTGTTGTTTTCTCCTGATGTTTGTGATGTCTCCTCAGTCCTTGATGTGTGTCCAGATGTTTGTGAAGTCTCCTGAGTCCTCGTTGTTGTGACCTGATGTTTGTGATGTGTCCTCAGTCCTTGTTGTTGTAGCCTGGTGTTTCTGATGTTTCCTCAGTACTTGTTGTTGTAGCCTGATGTTTGTGATGTTTCCTTAGTCCTTGTTGTTGTGACCTGATGTTTGTGATGTCTCGTCAGTACTTGTTGTTGTAGCCTGATGTTGGTGATGTTTCCTTAGTCCTTGTTGTTGTGTCCTGATGTTTGTGATGCCCCCTCAGTCCTTGTTGTAGCCCTTGTTGTTGTGACCTGTTGTTTGTGATGTTTCCTCAGTCGTTGTTGTTGTAGCCTGGTGTTTGTAATGTCTCCTTAGTCCTTGTTGTTGTGACCTGATGTTTGTAAATTTTCCTCAGTCCTTGTTGTTGTAGCCTGATGTTGGTGATGTCCCCTCAGTCCTTGTTGTTGTGACCTGATGTTTGTGATGTTTCCTCAGGCTTTGTTGTTGTAGCCGGGTGTTTGTGATGTCCCCTCAGTCCTTGTTGTTGTAGCCTGGTGTTTGTGATGTCCCCTCAGTCCTTGTTGTTGTAGCTTGGTGTTTGTGATGTCTCCTCAGTCCTTGTTGTTGTGACCTGGTGTTTGTGATGTCCCCTTAGTCCCTGTTGTTGTAGCCTGATGTTTGTGATGTCTCCTCAGTCCCTGTTGTTGTAGCCTGATGTTTGTGATGTCCCCTCAGTCTTTGTTGTTGTGACCCGAATTTTGTGATGTTTTCTCATTCCTTGTTGTTGTGACCTGATGTTTGTGATGTCTCCTCAGTCCTTGTTGTTGTGTCCTGATGTTTGTGATGTTTCCTCATTTCTTGTTGTTGTGACCTGATGTTTGTGATGTCTCCTCAGTCCTTGTCTCCTCAGTCCTTGTTGTTGTAGCTTGGTGTTTGTGATGTCTCCTCAGTCCTTGTTGTTGTAGCTTGGTGTTTGTGATGTCTCCTCAGTCCTTGTCTCCTCAGTCCTTGTTGTTGTAGCTTGGTGTTTGTGATGTCTCCTCAGTCCTTGTTGTTGTGTCCTGATGTTTGTGATGTCTCCTTAGTCCTTGTTGCTGTGACCTGATGATTGTGATGTCTCCTCAGCCCTTGTTGTTGTGTCCTGGTGTTTGTGATGTCTCCTCAGTCCTTGTTGTTTTCTCCTGATGTTTGTGATGTCTCCTCTGTCCTTGTTGTTTTATCATGATGTTTGTGAAGTCTCCTCAGTCTTTGTTGTTGTGTCCAAATGTTTGTGAAGTCTCCTGAGTCCTTGTTGTTTTAGCTTAATGTGTGTGATGTCTCCTCAGTCCTTGTTGTTGTGTCCTGATGTTTGTGATGTCTCCTCAGCCCTTGTTGGTGTGACCTGATGTTTGTGATGTCTCCTTAGTCCTTGTTGTTGTAGCCTGATGTTTGTGATGTCTCCTCAGTCCTTGTTGTTGTGACCTGATGTTTGCGATGTCTCCTCAGTCCTTGTTGTTGTAGCCTGATGTTTGTGATGTCTCCTTAGTCCTTGTTGTTGTGACCTGATGTTTGTGATGTCTCCTTAGTCCTTGTTGATGTGACCTGATGTTTGTAATGTCTCCTTAGTCCTTGTTGTTGTGACCTGATGTTTGTGATGTTTCCTCAGTCCTTGTTGTTGTAGCCTGATGTTTGTAATGTCTCCCTAGTCCTTGTTGATGTGACCTGATGTTTGTAATGTCTCCTCAGTCCTTGTTGTTGTAGCCTGATGTTTGTAATGTCTCCTTAGTCCTTGTTGATGTGACCTGATGTTTGTAATGTCTCCTTAGTCCTTGTTGTTGTAGCTTGATGTGTGTGATGTCTCCTCAGTCCTTGTTGTTGTGTCCTGATGTTTGATTTCTTGTTGTTGTGACCTGATGTTTGTGATGTTCCGTCAGTCCTTGTTGTTGTAGCCTTATGTTTGTAATGTCTCCTTAGTCCTTGTTGTTGTAGCTTGATGTTTGTGCTGTCTCCTCAGGCCTTGTTGTTGTGTCCTGATGTTTGTGATATCTTCTCCACCCTTGTTGTTGTGACCTGATGTTTGTGATGTTTCCTCAGTCCTTGTTGTTGTGACCTGATGTTTGTGATGTCCCGTCAGTCCTTGTTGTTGTAGCCTGATGTTTATGATGTCTCCTCAGTCCTTGTTGTTGTGACCTGATGTTTGTGATATCTTCTCCGCCCTTGTTGTTGTGACCTGATGTTTGTGATGTTTCCTCAGTCCTTGTTGTTGTGACCTGATGTTTGCGATGTCTCCTCAGTCCTTGTTGTTGTAGCCTGATGTTTGTAATGTCTCCTTAGTCCTTGTTGTCGTGACCTGATGTTTGTAAATTTTCCTCAGTCCTTGTTGTTGTAGCCTGATGTTTGTAATGTCTCCTTAGTCCTTGTTGATGTGACCTGATGTTTGTAATGTCTCCTCAGTGCTTGTTGTTGTGTCCTGATGTTTGTGATGTCTCCTCAGTCCTTGTTGTTGTGACCTGATGTTTGTGATGTTTCCTCAGCCCGTGTAGTTGTGTCCAGATGTTTGTAATGTCTCCTTAGTCCTTGTTGATGTGACCTGATGTTTGTAATGTCCCCTCAGTACTTGTTGTTGTGTCCTGATGTTTGTGATGTCCCCTCAGTCCTTGTTGTTGTTGCCTGATGTTTGTAATGTCTCCTTAGTCCTTGTTGATGTGACCTGATGTTTGTAATGTCTCCTCAGTACTTGTTGTTGTGTCTTGATGTTTGTGATGTCCCTTCAGTCCTTGTTGTTGTAGCCTGGTGTTTGTGATGTCTCCTCAGTCCTTGTTGTTGTGACCTGGTGTTTGTGATGTCCCCTCAGTCCCTGTTGTTGTGACCTGATGTTTGTGATGTTTTCTTAGTCCTTGTTGTTGTGACCTGATGTTTGTGATGTCTCCTCAGACCTTGTTGTTGTGTCCTGGTGTTTGTGATGTCTCCTCAGTACTTCTTGTTGTGTCCTGATGTTTGTGATGTCTCCTCAGTCCTTGTTGTTGTAGCCTGGTGTTTGTGATGTCCCCTCAGTCCTTGTTGTTGTAGCCAGGTGTCCGTGATGTCTCCTCACTCCTTGTTGTTGTGACCTGATGTTTGTGATGTATCCTCAGTCCTTGTTGTTGTGTTCTGATGTTTGTGATATCTCCTTAGTCCTTGTTGTTGTGACCTGATGTTTGTGATGTCTCCTCAGACCTTGTTGTTGTGTCCTGGTGTTTGTGATGTCTCCTCAGTACTTCTTGTTGTGTCCTGATGTTTGTGATGTCTCCTCAGTCCTTGTTGTTGTAGCCTGGTGTTTGTGATGTCTCCTCAGTCCTTGTTGTTGTGTCCTGATGTTTTTGATGTCTCCTTAGTACTTGTTGTTTTTTCCTGATGTTTGTGATGTTTTGGTATATTATTAGTTATCTTTTATGTTAGTGATTTTACTTCATGTTCTATCCATTGTTGATTGTAACAAACATTCAGAACATAATGAAAGAACAGAACATGTTTGGTTCTGTTTGTAAAACATCAATGTGAAAGAAAAAAATACCTTTGTATAAAATCTGGATTTTCTCTCACCGACCTCTGTAGGCATATAACATAAACACACAGATATAGTTAAAATTGATTTATAAACCATTCTGAGGAATGCTAATTAATATATACTTGTGTTTGTAACACGTCAGCATTTAAAACGAGAAATTAACCTTTACATGAGATCTAAAACAAATCTCTCATTGATCTCTGTAGCCATGTAACACGCTTATAAATAAGACAATGATCTACTAATATAAACCATTTTATGGAATGTAAATTGAGACTAAAACGAGATGGAGTTCAGTCGTAAATCCCGGTTGTTGAGACTGATATATGTCCTAGCTAGTTACATTATATAGGTTTGTATGTCACAGATACAGACAGGAAAAAACCCCGTAGAATTTTAATCAATTTCCCTACCTAATTTAAAGCTTACTCATGAGCATATTAAGCATAAATTGAGAAAATATGGGTTACCATGGAGGTCTAGGTTTTGGATGGGTATGTCTGGGGTTGTCATGATTCTTTACACTCACTTAAAGCTTGCTATACACTTTAATACATTTGAAATAGTTTTAAACAACAAACTGATTTGTTAATATTTCAAACACCTCACTATTTTACTGGTCACGCTTTTGACGTGCATCAAAACACTAATTTACGTTCAGCATGTGTATTGCTTTCTTATATAGTCGGCCATGTAAGATGGAGTTTTCCTATAATGGAAAGCCATGTATGATACATGTACATCTTTCTCCCACACTTCATGACGGTATTACCGTTTTCTGCTAGGGAAGCGATACATCTTTATTACATACCTGTTGCATCTTGTTATAGTATTACAAGCAATTTTCTTACCATGAAATACAACGTTCTGTATTGCACATGTGCAATACGGAATGTTGCATTTACCTACTAGCCGAACGTACTTTTTATGGGAATCCCCTTGCCATGGCGAACTGTAAAGTTCCCGGTATTTGCACAAAAATATCAAAGCTTATAAAATCTTTGTATCGATCTCTACCAAATACGGAAGGTATGTGATTAAAGCATGACCACACACTTGTGTTTTTCTAACAAATCAGAAAGCACTAATTTATTATCAGTTAATAATTATCCGCGCACTCGTGAATATATTCGTCCGCGCAATAAACTCGTGCTTTCTGATTCGTTAGAAAAACACAAGTGTGTGGTCTTGCATATGTCTTCACCTACCTTGGGAAAAGGTAACTTACGCACGCTATTACTCTGAAAACGTCACCATCGCATCATCACATTATGCAGAATGACCAGGGTAACGTCATCTTGTAAAACCTCAACCTCCAAAACCTAACCCTCTGGTTGATATTTATCTGTTTACTTCACACAAGAGGTTATATATTCTATTTTTCTTTCATAGGCATGACGTCATATGTGCAATACGGAATGTTGTATTTACCTACTAGCCGGAACTACATTTTTATGGGAATCCCCTTGTCATGGCGAACTGTAAAGTTCCCAGTATTTGCAAAAAATATCAAAGCTTATACAATCTTTGTATCGATCTCTATCAAATACGGAAGGTATGTGATAAAAGCCAGACCACACACTTGTGTTTTTCTAACGAATCAGAAAGCACGCGTTTATTGCGCGGACGAATATATTCACGAATGCGCGGAGCGCACGAGTTAGAAGAACACAAGTGTTTGGTCTTGCATATGTCTTTACCTACCTAGGGAAAAGGTAACTTACGCACGCTATCACTCTGAAAACGTCACCATCGCGTCATCACATTATGCAGAGTAACCAGGGTAACGTCATCTTGTAAAACCTCATTTTTCAAAACCTAACCCGCTGGTTGATATTTATCTGTTTACTTCACACAAGGGGTTATAGATTCTATTTATTTTTCATAGTCTCGGTATATGTCCATAATTCTGCACCCTTGAAACTTCTATCCTACATGCATGCAATATGGTCATATTGTCACCAGGAAAGTGATTTGAAATAATATCATCTGTCAAAAACGAAGACGTGGGAAGGTTAACAATTTATTTAACAATTGCTGTTTTGGAAACAACCTTTATGCTTATTCTAATATTCCGATTATAGATAAGCAGTTTTACTAAACAAACACCTGCTATTAGGTGATCTCTCTTCATCATATCAATTGAAGACGTAAGCCGTGTTTCATATATACACATACGTACTGGGCCGCCGGGAAAGTATTCACTATTCGTCCTTTATAGCTCTATTTACCTCTTTTTACTGAACTTTACTGAAATCTCTTCCACATGTATTGTTTTCCACTCCATTGAAAAGTGTCACGTTCTGTGGTCACCTTATGAGATAATAACTACAGTTTGCGGGATCAATGATTATTGACTGAATGTCAGTGTGGACGTATTAATTAAATAAATGTTGGTAAATAATAATATGAAATAAACATTATAATACTGTTTGTTAAGGGAACATACTTTTTCTTTTTTAATTTATTAACCACACAACACTGATTTTAAAACAAAGGACAATTTATTAATTACCACCACACCAAACATTTGACATTGCGCAATGCATACTGAAATCACTACATAAAGTTTTCAGGAGATTTAAAACTGGTCGACAATTTGGCGCGATTATTTCTACTCCTCACACAGTGACACGACACGGCCACTCTCTGATGGACTAAGGCGTATTGATACTCTCCATCGATGCACGTGCTTTGTCTCTTGAGGACCGGAAGGAAGCGGTACACTGGCTCGCATGCGTACTGATGTCTGCGCCTACTCCGCAGTCCCGATATTTGACAATTCTCACATCGACAGCGCGCGTGCACAATGGCAGACGGGATTCTCGTTGGGTCCACTTCTTTCACGAGATAAGAGGGGCACGTTGATGGATCTTCCGAATCGTCTTGGTCAGTTGGGGCTGGACAACTGGTATCACCCTGCAGTAATAGCCTGTGTAATAATGAATATACAGTCTAATAATACAATACAAGTGGTATATAATGCAGTTGTTTTGTTTTCATGTGCCGTATGCAGTATTATTTTGTGAGATGATTATGCAAATACAACATTACGGTAAGAATTTCTTAGCAAGTTAAAGGTATCATATATATAACAATCTCAAAGTCATAATTCAGCAAAGCTTGGACTGATAATTTTTCCAGCGAGAAAGCATAGCTACCACTAACAGAAATCAGGGCCCGTTTTCATGAAACCATTCTCATTCATGCTCAAGCATGAATTCTGTGCTCAAGACAATATTTGAAAAAAGGATTTGGCTTTAAGTCTGTCCATAATATTTCCAAATCGTTAACAAAATGTGATTTTTTTGTATTTACTTATTAAGGAATAAGATATTGTGCATAAGGAATGGTTTTAAAAATATGGACACAGAACTGATTTATTGGCTCCTATTTTTTGTTGCTGTATTCTAGAAATGATTCGAAATATACAAAACATGGATTAGATTCTTTTTACCTTTAATACTACTGTTGAGTCTTAATGGACGAAATGGTCATTTAGTGAAGAATTTCTTTTCTTATATGGCCCATTTACATCTGCAAACAGTGTATTTTTAATCCAGACTGCAGATTCGGAACGAAATTCACCAGTTCGGTATGAAAAATACGCTTGCATGACAAAGGAAATCGTCGTTTTCGAAAGTTCGCAAAATAAGTTTTTGTTAAAAAGAGACTTGGCATTTATTAGCATGCAAATATTCATCAATAATGGGTCTTTCACTTAAACAGGATTTAAGTAATAAATAACGTCCAAATACGAATTCCTAATCGAAGCAAGAGCTTGGGGACACCGAAAGAAAGGAACCATAACGGAAAAACACGGTAGCGTACAAGCGTTTGTCTGGACCACATGACTACTAGACCAAATGAGAAGATTTAAAATATCCTTTTGGCTCATGTAAAATAACTTCAAATAAAAACCAAACAAGGAAGGAGCACGTCCATCTGACCAATCGACAGTCTTCCTCGTAACAAATATTACTGGGTGTGGATGTTTATAGAGCAATTCATGGCTTTGTCAGATATTTAAAATTGAAACCTTAATGATGTAGATCATCAGGGTTATCAAATAAAATTATCGGTGTCTGTGATATAAGAGACACATGGGTGACGCCTAAACAATTATAACATCTGCAATCACGTGAAAAGCTTCGACACCTGATTGGCTTTTAATGTTATTCCGGAAGTGACGTAGGACACACAGCTACCCAATTGTGTTCTTGACAAAATGAATGAACGCATGCCAAACATCCTCGCATAGAAATTGAGCTTTTTTTTTTTTTTTATAGAATTGATGTATGACATTTAGATTCCCTATCGTGTTTTTAATGTTAAGATAAATGATATATCTTTATTAGGTGTGTACTTACGTGTAAATATCGCTCGTATCCATATCCGCCGTTTCATATGATAGCCAGAGATTACTTCATTGTAGAAGGGTTCGGGTAAGGTTGTTCATTTGGCTAACACCCGGGTTACGGCACCATGTGGCTCTGGCCAACTGGCCATTTAGCAGGATCAATATCGCCTGGAAGGAAGCATACGTTTGATTTTATATATAAAGTTTCACGTATATTGTAATAGTGTTTGATTTATACATGGGATTTTAAACTCTTGAAGAACATATCTGTTTTGTTCTTATAAAAGTGAATCACGATGTTATTTATTCAATATTAAAATACTTTGAATTCATCAATTATCTTAAATCAAATAACCGCAAAAATAAAACATTGTTCATTTCAATTCCTTTTACATTTTAGTTTACTTACAAAAAGTGTATGAAGTCACGAATCAAAAACACAAATTGAATTTTCTTTTCAATTTGTTAGAAAGTGATTGGAAAGTAAATTCCAAGTGTAGAATATAAGATCACATAATACACAGAAATGAAAACAAATGATAAAGTTATAAAGCTAATTCAAAAACCTGCGAATAGCTAGCCAGTAAATGCCTAATAACAAAAATAATTAATTCACGTAAATGAAGTGGTTATAGTATATATTATTAACATAAATGTCTAACATTCGTTTGTATCTACAAACGTTCAAACATTAATGCAATGCGCCGCAAACGTATATGTCGCTATCAAGTCTAAATGAATATTTTTACAACCAGATTCCTTTTCTTAAAAACTTTTCTATCCAATAACAATGCAAATAGCCGACTACTAACTTTATAAATGTACAGAAATGTTGCTAAGTTATATGCTATTATAATATATTTCATACGTTCCTCTGTACAAAATGGATTTTTTTTTTCTAAAATGAAGAAACTTTACAGCTAATAAACCACCGGACATGATGTATACACACACTTTGAGCACATGACTTGTTCTGTCATTGCTGGTGATAAACAATTTAGATTGTGTAGCATTTACAGGCCTCCACCATCAAAACAGAATGATTTCCGAAATACACTGTTTTTTGATGAATGGTCTACCTTTTTAGACCACCAAGTTGTTGTACCACAAGAGATTATTATCACGGGTGATCTAAATTTCCACTTAGTCGATCTATCTAATGTTGATGCTCGCCAGTTCTCTGGTCAACTAGATTCCAGGGGTCTGATTCAGCATGTGAAAGAAGCTACACACACCCATGGCCACACACTGGATGTGGTCATAACGAGAGAAGATAACTCAGTCATTCATTGAGCTACAGTTTTTGTATTTCAGTCATTTATCCATGTCTAAGTGATGCAAAGGGGAACCAATCTGGTGATCATCTTGCTGTCCACACAACACTGAATTGTAGTAAGCCAGCTCGTGCAAGGAAAGAAGTGAGCCTCCGGAAATTTCACGAAATTTCAATACCAGATTTCAAAAATGACATTCAGTCTTGTTCCGCCCTTTAATCTACTGAAGGCAAGGTTGATGATCTTGTTGAAGCATACACATTTGGTATAGAAGCCCTTATAGAGAAACACGCACATCTGCAAACTAATGTGATAACTGTGAGACCAAATGCCCCGTGATATAATGAAAATCTCCGCGTGGAAAAAAAGAAACGTAGACAAGCAGAGAGACAGTGGCGACGGACCAAATTAACCGTTCACCAACTGATTTATAGAGAGCAATGTCGGCTAGTTGGTTCACTGCTCTTTCAGTCAAAGAAGACTTATTATTCGGAAAAAATCGAAGGATGTGGCACGGATAAAAGACAACTTTTTAGATTCACCAAAAACGTAATGGGATAGAAAGGTGAAATTATTCTACCAAGCTGTAATTCTGAAAAAGACTTAGCAAGCAAGTTCAATGATTACTTTCTGAATAAAATCAGCTCAATCAGAAAAAATATTACCGAAGTGAACAACTCTGCTGACATGTATATCTCTGTCATGTCTGCTGACATTGCATTTGATGGGGAACCATTGGCAAAGCTCTCACCAACAACCCAGGACGAGTTGCGCAACATTATCATGACCTCGCAATCGAAGTCCTGTGAGCTTGATCCACTGCCTACAGACTTATTAAAGCAATGTCTTGAAGCACTTCTTCCTTTGATTACCGCAATCATGAATAAATCATTGGTTGAGTCAAAGGTTCCATTATGTTTCAAGAAGGCACATGTCAGACCATTGTTAAAAAAGCCTGGAATGGACAAGGAGGAGTTGAAAAACTACCGACCAGTTTCAAATCTGTCTTTTCTGTCTAAGATCTTGGTGAAGATTGTGTCCCGGCGTTTAGAGGTTCATCTCCATGCAAACAGTCTCAATGACAACGGCCTACCGCATGGGACACTCTACTGAGACGGCCCCCCCCTACGTGTACATAGTGATATAGCTTCTGCATTGGATAACAAGTGCAGAGCGGTGCTTGTCATGCTGGACTTGTCAGCTGCATTTGACGTCATCGACCATGGCATACTTTATAAACGTCTGGAATACTCTTATGGAGTGACTGATACCGCACTATGCTGGATACAGTCATACCTGAGTGAACGACGACAGTGTGTTGCCATCGGATCTGCCACCTCACATGACAAAGTACTAGATTTCGGGGTTCCTCAAGGGTCGGTGTTAGGACCACGAAAATATTGTATGTACTCCAAACCGATTGGAGAGATTTGTCGTCGCCATAGCCTTCGCTATCATTGCTATGCTGATGACACACAAATTTACATGGTCATAAAACCACAGGACAGTTGGAATACAGTCTCAGAAAGTCTGGAAGCTTGTCTGACAGATATCAGTATCTGGATGAACGCCAACATGCTTAAACTTAATCAGGAAAAGACGGAACTAATCGTCTTTTCCCCAAAGTGTCAGCAAACAATGGCTCTCCAGCTCAAGGTTGGTGCCAGAACTATTGAGACTGTTCCAGCTGTTAAAAACCTAGGGGTATACTTTGACAGTTCTCTGAACATGGAGAAACAAGTGAACGCTATTGCCAAATCCTGTTACTACCAGATCAGGAACATCGGCTGTATTCGGCAGTTTCTAACTGCAGATGCATGCAAGATTTTGGTGCATTCACTTGTTACCTCTCGGTTGGATTATGGTAACGCCCTGCTCTGTGGTATATCTGACAAACTAACTAGTCGTCTGCAGAGGGTTCAGAACACTGCAGCACGGCTAGTTACTCGTACTCGAAAGAGAGAGCACATCACACCTGCGCTTTATTCGTTGCACTGGTTACCTGTACGATACAGGTCGCAGTACAAAATTCTGGTATACACATACAAGGCACTGAATGGAACAGCTCCTCAGTACCTACAGGAACTTGTTACCCTGTATCAGCCGTCAAGATCACTGCGGTCGGAGTCAGAATCTTTGTTGTGTGTCCCAAAATCTCGTACTGTGACCTACGGAAACAGATGCTTTGGGAGGGTTTCGGCTACGTTGTGGAATAGCTTACCATCTGCTATTAGGAAGTCGAATACCCTGGCAAAGTTCAAGAGGGACATAAAAACTCACCTCTTCACGTCTGCATTTTAGAATCTTTGCAAAGACGTCATGTAAATACCACCCTTTTATTTGTTCAATTATGTGCACATTGCTTGTTAAATGTATGAAAGTGATTGCAAGCCTTTGATGTTTGTTTTCACAATTATAACCATTACTATTATCCATATGTTGTAAAGCGCCTTAGAGTAATTTTACAAATTATATAGGGCGCTATATAAATGCTGTATATTAGTATTATTATTTAAGTAGCAGCACTGTCTCAGCTCCCGTCGATATGGGTGACTACTACTTTATAATGAATATTATGACATGTTATGCACATTCACGCATGATTAAGACTCATTATACATTTGTTTATATACTGATGCATATTACCTGTAGAGAGAGCAGCAGGCTGGCGAGACGAATCATTCTTAAAGTATTATTACTTATTATTATCTGTAGACTTTTAACCGATGTCACAGTTGTCTGAAATATGGTTTTGTTTATTTTTGAGTGAATTTATACTGACAAGCGATGGATTTCCCTCTGGGACTGGTTCTTGGGGTTTCCTCATGAATGCTCCATCCTGTTTATATATGAAGTGTACATACATGAATTTTCATTATGTAAAACGAGTACATTGGCAATACAATGATTTAAGTTCCTTGATCAAGCAAGGTTTATCCAGAAATCGGGGCATGGGTTGGTCGGAAGCAGGGAAAAACTACCAAACAAGTGACAAACAGCGAACACTGTATAAAAAAGTAAGATGTTTGAGGTCGTTTACATAGATATTTTTTTTCTTTAAAAATCAAAATATGTTGAACACCCAACTGATTTAAAGTCACTGTGTTTCCATACATATATATATCTAATTGCGATTTTAGGAATATTAATTGCTCTAATAACCGAAATTTTAACAACTAACTTTATTTGCATTCCATGAAATATTGACCAGGTCTTTTTTAGTTTTTTTAAAAAAAATATTTTAGAAATAAGTATATAGTAGTTTGACTAAAATATAGAAAAAGACGATAACCAAGTTACATCTATAGAAAAAAAGACGAATATTTATGTGAATGAGAAAAATATAACACACATATTTCGTAATATTTGCTCTTGTAACAGTTTCAAATACATATGCCTATTGTTGAATAACAGGATGACGTTGTTTGTATAACATGGCAAAATTATTATGTTTTTAAAGGATGTCCTTTTAATGAGGGTTACTTTTCATAGCAATGTGAAAAAACATAGCTTATGTTATGATTGTATGAAAGTGATTTTATGATTATTTTTCTTTGAAATGAAGTATTTTGTTATAATAGTGTGGCTTTGATGGTAATTGTATTTTTTCTATAATTATGTGACGATGATAATGGATTCTTCGGATGCCTTGTCTGTGATATTGAATTTTTATGACGGTAGGACAATGCAAATGAATACTTATGGTGGTGAATTTTATTTGAAATTAACCTAACACGCACATACTATATCTTTAAAGTTGGGTAACTAGATAAAATATGTCGGAAAGGAGTTACACGGCATAAAAGGTGTTCCTTCTAGGACTCATCAATATGATGCTAGCGGCAAAAAAGTTGAAAACCCTAACTGCCTAAACTATTGTTGAAACAGAGGACCAGGTGAGTAAAACATCTCAATTTTGGAAACTAACTTTTTTGTGAGAGTAAGACCATTATGACAATTATTTTTGATAGGGTGTGACAGGGAAAAAAAGTTTCATTGTAGTGACAAATATGCATGGAGTGATTTTTAATTGTAAGTTCGACATTGATAGGGTATATTTGTTATGATGGGACTGTGATAACGTTCTTTTTTCGTCTTTTCTTTTTGCTCGGATTAACGTGTCTTTATATAATTTACTGACGCAGTGTATTGTTGTTGTTTTTTTGTTTTTAAAAAATAATGCAATCCTCAATAACTGATCTACAGACAGATATATTCTATTAATGTGAATATATGTCTAAATGGACGATATCATATCTTGACAATGAAATAATTCTTAAATTCCAGTCTCATACGTCAAAATATAAAGGTTATATATCTGCATTAAATGCTACTAGCATTTCAGCATGACAAAATAATTAGATATCACAAGAGGTTGCACTTTTAATAAAAAATATAATTTTGGTATTTCCAAAATAAACTTCATTATCCAGTCTAAGCGTTTTAGTTAAGCAATACAAGTATAAAAATGTCGATATAAACGAAATTGTGAAAACCTCACAAATGCTGTCATGATAATTAAATGACTTACCATTTCATGGAACAGCAATTTATCTTTCGTAACATGTCCCTTACCGAATGTTTTTCTTTTCTTCATTTGTTTAAATGTACCTGTATTATTATCAATTGTTAGTAATCTACAAGGCCACTAGTTTGTTAAAAAGACGAGAAAGATTTATATAAGGACACAGTACTTGTTTCCGTATCATGTTTGCTAATGTGTTTTGTATTATTCATGCCATGTATTTCGTTACTTGAATACATACAGTTCATTGAAGAACCAATCATCTTGTCTTATTTCTCTTTGATAAACATGATTTATTTCGCATCCTTAAAAAAGAGTTCGCTTCGGCATTACTTTTTCATTTTAAACTACAAATGTTTGATCAGTGTTTTTCGTTGCATTGATATTCAGTTGTTGTTACACTGAAGTTTGTGTGCATGGTGAATCGTGCTTAATCTTGTAAGATGTTTTGAATGTTGGCGTTATTGTACCCTATAAACTATACATTTTTAGTATTAAGGACATTCGTTTATCTCTGATGACTTTTCCCGAAACTTAAACGGAGACAATTTGTTTAAAATATTTTCTAAAAAGTGGGCGTTGTACTATCACTCTGTAACAAAAGGTGTGTGTACATTATATAGAATATCTGCTTATATCCGAGAAATTGCATTGAAAAGAAAGAAAAGGCGGTTTGTATGCTAGACTATTAAACTTGGGCGTTGTAGAATCCTGTTAAAACAAATTTGTATTTATCAAGGATATTTGCTTATATTTAGTTGACAGTGCCAAAAATTGAAAGGCCTTTTGACATGTCTGTTTTATTGGTTGGAGATGATAACCAAATATGAACGTAACACACACCCACACACCATGATAAGAACTCAAAATGGGCAATTAAAAACTTTAGCAAATTAAGAACTTAGGAACGTTTTAACATAAATGCCCTTTAAAATGTACCAGACTAATAGAATGAGGCTTCATGTTCCGAAGGGTTAAGCGTTCACTTCTTCATTGACACCACTCTTCATGTAAACCTAAGTAAAATCCAGGTAATGTCGCGTCCTCAAAATGAGAATCGGGATAGTTACAACAGAAAACTTAAAACAAGTATAATCAAAACATCGACCTTCATATGATACAAGGACAAGGAATATTTCCGAAATTATATTATGATGGTGGTCATAAACTTGTAAATAATCTTCCTCAACTCGTATCCGATTAATTGTAAACGCCGTATTTACAAAAGTTTACATAATTACATTGTACAACATCGAAACGATTTCTAGACATTTCTAATTATCGTCTGACAAATTATTGAAATTACATTTTATCATATCAAAATTGACTTGGGAGATTGAGAAGATAAAAAATGTGGGTTTTGCCCCCTTTTCCCAGGAAGGCCATATGCATGCTTCCTTCATTCTTATGAAATTGAATCATCTTTAACTCTAGGACGTTTCATGCTAAATTAAGTCAAGATATATCATTAATTTATACATTTGATCCCTTAGTCCAGGGTTGTTGCTCCATTATATAAATTAGTTTAAATCACATGAGACATTCTTCACTAGTTCAGTACCTTGCGATCTTTAAATGGAAAACCGATTGCAAGCCACATGTGTGCTCAATATTACATTTTCTGGTTGAGCCAAATTGTTCTAGAATTGGAGTTAAAGTCTAAAGGTCAAACTAGCGTTTCAAAATGGTGGGTGTGGTAGCCATATTGGATATCTGACCATATTTATATTTTTCCGGACTGTGTTCTGAATATTTAAGAAACAGAGTTAAAGTTTAAAATAGTTGTAAATATAGCAACTGTGGCAGCCAATCTGTATATCTGGAACACTAAAACACATATGGGAGCTATTCCATAATTTGTATGGGGAGGCGGGATGGACATGTTTTAATATATGATAAGTTGGTGGGGTTTCATCCAGATCTGCTAACCATTCATTACTTTAAATAACATTGAAGACTTTATGAATGATGGGTTAAGTGCCTCCTACCCCTTCTCTATGGTAAATTCTGGAACAGTCATCAACACCAGGTCAGTACCATGTATTGAAAACTCCTATTACGTCTCATTGTAATCTCTTCAGCAAAACAGGAGTTCAAAATAAATTTTCAAGATGGCTATCACACAGTCATCTAATTCTTAGATATCTGGCCAACCCCAAAAGTTTCAATACTGGATTAACCAGGACCATCAACTTAGCATTTCCATACAACTTTATACAACTTTATTGAAATTCCTTCAGTGATATTTGAGTTATAGTTAAAAATGTCAAATGTTGATGGTCATAGACAGATTGCATCACATCAGCTGAGTTGGTGAACTAAAAGGTGGCAATTCATACTGAAAAAAATCAGTTACCTTCACCTCTAATTTTATCTCAAAAAAGAAGAAAACCAGATAAAAACGTCAATGTAAATATCTTATTTATTACATGATTTATGTATGAATACATAAAGTAGGGGCGATAACTATGTTATCGTTCCTCCGAACGAAATGATAACACGGCTAAATATATCATTGAGTTGAGTACGAAAAAGACCGGCTCTTTTGCAGAAACTTTCCATGTTTGTAGAACTCAGTGCGATCTACCTCCTTGTGTATCTGTTATATTTGGGGGAAATCTAGTTATGGGGATATTTGGGGTCAAACACGTCAATCTGCATTTTGACCATTAGTTTCTGTATAATTCACCCTGGAGAATTAACGCTTAAAGCTGAAACCCCAAACATGAGTAGTCCAAGTGTTGTTGAAGAAAACAGTGTATTTGGTTTTTCGAAATAGTTCACAGAACGGCCCAAAGAGGGTTTTGAAAATGGGGTGTATTTCTGGGGTTTCGTGGAATTTTCCAGAACCAATTTGGGTACCCCCTCTAGCCAAAATTGAGATAAGAGTTTGTTGCGCATGTTTTAAATACGAACAAATGTTCTAGTCGCTTATATCATTATCCGGTTCAACTTTTAGCACTGAGTTGGATTAAATTTTTACTAGTGCCAGTAATTTTTACCATTTTACGATATCAAAGGCATGTTGTAGGTGAATACAAGTCGTTGGGGCCCCCGAGTTGTTCCGTCCATAGTCGTTCCAACCTTCGTAGTTCCGGCCCCGTATTCTTAGTCGTTCCGGCCCCATAATATTATATATATGATTCGTGTTTAATATGAATCAGTTGATTTTATTCGAATACTGTATAATTCATTTTACTAATTCAAAGTAAAATTAAAAATTAAAACATATATCACCTTATACATTTTTTTTTTCAGTCTACATGTGTGTTGTCTAAAATAAACGGCAAAATACACCTGTGAAAACATACAAGCCCATGGAGTAAGATTGCTATTTAAGACACATTACAATCACTGTCTTGTTACCTCGTGCGTTGAGAGATATATGGCTTCTACCAAACGCCGAGTAAACACCATGGGTGTACAGTCTACCGACGTTGTTTATACTTTTAGTTGATGAGAGACGTATTTTTTTGTCATCACATCTTGTTAAAATCGATCTTTGTCGATCTTTTAAGTGTGAAGATGCAAATATTTATGATTTCAACTAAACAGACAGTCGGCAAATTTAATAGAATAATTTTGTCATATAAGGAGCATATTTCGATAGAAAATTCATTGCGTACATCATGTCTGACGTCTGCCGTAAGTGTATGAATATTGTTCGGCCTCGCCAAATGTCGAGAAGTTTCACTGCCAATTCATCGTGGATCACCACATTTAACTCATCCTTTATTTTTGTTCAACGGCCCCACGTTGACTCTGTTAGTCGCAAATGATGTTGCGAGTTTGTTCATTTCTTTTTCTTTGCCTTAACGGCAGCATCATGGCTGACAAATTTTGCAAAAGGAAATGCCCTTAACCCTTATGCAATGTCACAGGGATAAAATTTGCTGAAACACTCGAACAACTTCTTCAATGTCATGTTGCATAGCTGTTTTAGCCGTGTTTAAACAGAGTTATTGCCCTCTACACTTCATTCCATCTGTGACATCCCTTCAGGTGTCACACCACTAGTAAAATATACAAAGCACTCCTTACACATTCAAAATTGACGCAAAAAAATGTATTCACTATTAAATGCATTGCTTTCATTATAATAAATAATAATATACAGCATTTGATATAGCGCCCTTTCTACCTTACATCAGCGACTCTGAAGCGCTTTACAGTACATAGATATGCAATGAATACAATTAGCATATTCATTAATCAATACAATTTTGAGGAATTTGCAGGAGCTGCCTTATCAGGTGCTAACTATTAGTCCTATGCCACCTGTCTAATATCTCCCTATGTGTATATGTCTGCGTGTGTGCTGGAGATTTATACATGGTGTGGTTTATACATGGTCTTGTTTATACAGGGTCAGGTTTATACAGGGTCTGGTTAAACATGGTGTTTATAAATGGTCTGATTTATACATGGTCTGGTATATACAGGGTCTGGTTTATGCATGGTGTGGTTTATACAGGGTCTGATTTATGCATGGTCTGATTTATACAGGGTCTGATTTATAAAGGGTCTGGTCATTTTACCAAGTTTAATGAACAAATTGGAAAAAAAAAACAAATTCCAAACTTATAATAAATTCATTGATGTGCAGAAACAAATATATTTTTCTTACTGCCGATATTGAGGATTTAGCAGTGAAAATACAGACCGATATTTATCGCAGTTGAGCAAAAACATTTTGATTGCGCGAGTGTCCTGCTAGGCAATGTAACCTGTAACCCTACGATATCCTCCATCTGATTTGAGGAAGTACATTGGCGGACTTTCATTCTTGAAATCGGGTCTGTTGATAGTCTCGTTCAACCAGACTCTTGCTGTCTGCGCAAGCTTCGTCGAACAGTTGAGAGATGTTCACGACAGCACTCTCGTGCGAAATTATCATTAAATGTCAGCGCAACTGCGCACTAAATATGTTTATGTTAGCATACATATCGTTTCTAATTCCTCATCAATACAAATTGCTCTGGAACCTCAGCATCCCGCCACGAGTATTGAGGGAAACACACGCAAGCACTGCCCCACTGCTCCACCTACTATTTCGGAAATCCCTAGTAACAGGTGTGATACCGGACGACTGACACACTGCTAATGCAACCCAAACCTTCAAGAAGGGACATCAGCATGATGCTTCAAATTACAGGCGAATCTCCCTCACCTCTGTCTGCTGCAAAAATTATGGAGCACATCCTGACTTCTACCATAATGACTCACGGAGAAGGAAACAATCCCTCCGTCTCCTCATCCACAAACTCAGTAAATACGGGATATGCGGAAAACTGAACTCTTTGTTCGAGTACTGGCTGGCTGGAAGAACACGAACTGTCGTTGTGGAAGGTGAGAGCTCCACCCCGGTAAGTGTCGATTCCGGAGTCCCGGGCCTAGGACCAAGTCTCTTCATCCCACCATCAGCCTCTTAGCGGACGACACCATAGCCTATCTCACCATCACATCAGAGGACAGTGGTACGACCCTACAGGAGGACCTCGCAAAGCTGACCAAATGGGAACGGTTATAGTGCATGGAATTCCATCCTGACAAGTGTGATATCCTTAGACTCACCAACAAGAGAAACCCAATCAAGACCAACTATCACTTACAGTGCCACTATCTGCGGGAGGTCGACACAGCCCCCTACCTAGGTGTCGCCATAGCAAACAACCTTAAATGAGACACCCACATTAAGATCACATAACATCCTACGGATAAATATGAAGATTACATCTACCAAGATCAAGACGCTAGCCTGGTTAGACCTTTGCTTGAATATGCATCCTCCGTATCGGACCCCGCACACCCACAAAAACATCAACATCATTGAACACACCCAGACAAGAGCTGCGAGGTACAATGTATGTCACGAACCGGTATCGGAACACGTCCAGCGTCTCTGATATGCTTCCAATGCTCGGGTGGAAACCACTACAAGAAAGAAGGAAGGAAGCTAGACTAGTGATGATATACAAGATAGACATAGGTATCGTTGCCATCAGTAAAGAAAACAGGCTGCTACCACCAAGACGACTTACCAGAAACACCAGTACTAGATTCTTCCAACTCACGTTTTTTCGATGTTATTTCTCGGTTATTCTGCCAATTTATGCAAACTCGTGAAGGTTGGGGGAAAATAAAAAAATAACGGCTTTTATATTAGATTTATAATTATAAAACAACAATTGTATATAAAGTAAATCTGTCAAACAAATAACGTCTGTTTATCCATTTCATCGTTTAACCAATCTTTTCTGTAGAGCATTAAGATGCTCCCTCCGTTTCAATTATAATACATACTGTAAATCATGAATTTTCGTGTAACAATAACTTTCGTTTATTTCATGGATAAAAAAAATCCGCGAAATTAAATCCCAACAAAAAAATAAATTCGGTATGATATAGATATGGGGGAAAATCAGAAATCAGCAAAATATAATGTCCTTGAAACAGGCTAGTATATGAAAACCACGAAATTTTAACCCCGCGAAAATAAATGATTTTATAGTATGTTGGATGACTTCGGATACCGTTTTCTTCACTCATTCTGATAAGGAATACCCTAGTACCTGTGGGTGTCCGAATCTGATAATGGAATGACGTAACGTTTCAAATAAAAAAACCTTCAAATTCAGAATGTCTACATTTAATTACGAATTGACACATAAGACAAACTAAAATATAGCAATGGACTCTCGGCTCTTGCCATTCAGGGTCTGTATTCATGAAACTGTTTTCACGCTCAAGCATCAATTCTGTACTCCAAACCACTTTCTTGAACATTGTAACTTGATAAAAATCACATGACACAGTCAAAAAGTCCAGGATTTAAAATGAAAACGGTAAATTCGGCTTTAAGTCTCTCCAAAATCTTTCTACGTCGCTGAAAAATGTAAACTTTACCTATTTTGTCGCCGGAAGTAGGAACTTGACTTGAGCACAGAAGCTTCACTTGAGAACTGGTTAATGAATACGAGCCCAGATGTTTCCCCAAAAAAAGTAGCCTTTCTGAGTTATTTTAGAGAGATTAGCTGATTCATATTCTTATGTTCCTGTGTATAACTAATATTATTGGTAATTCGTACTAAACGTGTTTTGAACATGCCTTTGTCTATATATAGTATATCCTTGTTGTCCTATTAAAAAGAAACATTTTTCTAAGTACCAGTGTTTTAAATACGATTATAGATTTTACGTTTGTTAGTATGTGATCTGCTCTATTTTAAACTTCCCGTATTCTGTACTTTAGTCCTGTTGACAGAGAAAAGTGGGTTTAGTTTATAGTTTTGTCTGATAAAGGTGGTTAATAACTTGTATGCTGAACCTATTTTCCGGACTTTGAACAAAACCCTTAATTGCGATTACAGAGGCTTAGCGCGTGATCGTACAATGTGCAAGAACAACGCGGCTCGTATGTTTCTGAAGCTTAATATATGATTTGTCATTCAAGGCCGAACAGTTTAGTAACTCTGGTTAGCTTGATAAAATCACCTTTTTGAAAATTATTTTATAGATAGTTAAAGATGTGTACTAAACATTCGAGGTTTGAATACGTAAAACTGATTTGGACGAATGGACATTGTATTTGTTTTGATAAGATTTGTATAATCATACTTTGATCTGTTAAAATATTTACACTAATAAGATAACTTAACTTTTGGTCAATTAGCAATAAACATGATAACCTGATCCCAAACCATCGTCATCAATACAACTATATATCTGAGTCTGTTTATCAGTGGGCGAGGGTTGTAAGCAATTTCAGGTTTGTATCGGATGAGCACAGCTTCCCTTGGGTCAAAGGTCAGTGTGACTGTTGAGGTCAGAGTTCAGAGTCGGTACAAGTGAGTCAAATCAATAGATTGTCATTTCCCATACGACTACACGAAAAGAAGGAGCGTTTTTATTGAGAAGGTAAGGATGAATATAGCTATTTTGATTTTAACATTAGTTTTGTTTATTTAGCATAAGGACATGTACAATGAAATGGAATTTCAATTTCACAATATTATGAATATTCATGACGTATCATAATATAATCGTTATTCATGTTTATTTTAAATAGTGCTAAGATTGATTGAGAGTAAAAATTTCCAATTTATTGATTTGAACAATAATTTATTTTCACAACACAAGATAAATTATACTAAAATGATTCAGATGAGGGTTGGAAACTTAATCTTCATCTCTTACTCATCAAATGTTTTATGTAACGTTTTGTGTGTTTGAAGTTGGCACTGATTATACATTTGTTTGAATTGCAAAAAAAAATATTCAAGTGGTTTATAATCAAAGTTTGAAGGAAATTACAAAAAGTTCCTGTCATCACATCATCAATATTTAAGTACCTGCCTGCTTCCATTTGTATCATAATAGTCGGAGGTTGTGTACTTTGTGTCAATTAGGAGATATATCAGAAGATGAATTTCGTTTGGTATTAAAATGTCGCGGACTTCAGCAAGAATTACATCAAAACTATAATATTCGAAGCCCAAGTATGTGAAAGTTATCAGAAATGTTGTCGTCAAATGAGAAAATATATAATACGAAAGATATACCGAACCCCGGAAAGTATTTAATACATATTTATAAGATAAGATCTGATGCTGTGTAGTGATGTGATTTTATCCCCTCACATTGGTTGTAATTCCGTCTTTGTAATTTGTGTTTCTATCATGCTGTTTGTATTCATGTCTTGTTTGCACTGTTTATAGTTTGCACTGTATTGGCGGCATACTGATGATCAAGCTATGGGTTACGCAGGATTGCTTCGGGTACTCCGGTTTCCTTCCACATTAAGACCCTCCGCGTGTTAAAATCCGGGCCTTTTATATTTATATTTTAAGTTTATGTTTATTTATACTGTCGAGCTGTAAAGTAATAAAGAACTTTAACTCGAGTGTAATTTATGATACTAATTAAGTTGTTGACTTCATTTTTTGTTTGTTTTGTTTATATTTCACCTTGTTATGTGAACTCGCAAAGCTTGCGAGATCAACACATTTCTTGTACTGGTTGACACAGGGACCTGATAATTCGTTGCAGCTGTTTTTGGACCTAAACTAAGGTGTTCAGAGTAGTTTTACACGTTTTAGGGGTTTAGATAAACTTTCGGTAAAAATGCTATCCCTAATGATGTTACAATGTATATGTATCAAAATACTCTGAAAACCTTAGTTTAGGTCCAAAAGTATCTGTAACTAATTAGCAGGCCCCTGTGCTTGTTGACACCATACTTCCTCAGATACGGTTATCATAAATAGCATTAGACTTTGTACGATAACAGGTTTACCTACAATTAGCTGACACGTAAGCAACTGCAATGACTAATAAATCTGATGTACATGTAATCTTATTATATATTGGAAATAACAACTCGTTGTTTTATAAAATCGTATTCGTTAATATGTATTTTCCCTTTCAAGTTAAAAATCAGTTCAGTTTAAACAAGATGATTTAATAAAAAAAATATTCATCATTTTAATGAAATCTGTATAATTTAATTAAGACGTAAACCACGCAGATGACCTTGGGTGAACTTAGTATGTATGTTGTCACCAGGGTTTGGCTGATAAAAGCCTGGTTAGTTTAACAGCACAAAGTTGACGTCTTCAAGTTCGAGTTCAAATCTTTCAATTTGAAAAAAACTACTTTTGATACATACCATTTAAATGAGCGTGCATGTTAAACATGTATTCAACTCTTTGTCTTAAATACAATTTTGTAAATTCGTGACTACCACACGTTAAGCTGACCAATATTTGAAGAACTAGATTCAGTTCTAAATGACTTTGATATTTCTGTAAATTTCTGAACTTTGTCAGTCGGGAAGGGAACCGTCGGCACTTTCCGTAAACGGGAAACGGAAAATGCCGACGGTTCCCGATTTAACTTATTGCGATACTTTTTTCTCTAGAACTTGACATTGCAAAAGGAACAACGACCAGTCTTATTTTCTTGTTTGTGTCCCAATAAATACTGGCGAAATAATAGAATTAATGGTTGCCTGACTATTAATCGTGACAATGGATACACATTGTTGTTGCTTCTTTATATTCGGAATAATGTACATCAGTTGGGTATGAATTATAAAGACTAGTTTTCAATTCCTGTTTGTGTTCAAAACAAACTAATTCTTCATGCTTCTTTATTTATTTATTTTTTGAAATTTAGACCGCTCCTTTTCAATATTCCTGAATCCGTCCCTGAACAACAACAAGAACAGGACTTTCAATAGACCCTTGAGAGTATGTTTAAGACTCCCCAAATGAGCTTTGAATCACGTGTTTTGACTCCCCCCAACTTCTAGGGAAATGCTTTTTGACTTCTAAACTTGATTAATATTGAAGGTCAAATGAAAACATGGTTGAGAATACCGAAGTGTCAACAAAATCTTAATTTTAACTTAAAATCATTTAAACAAGGGCAAAATATGAACTAAGAAATGTCACGCGGGGAACATTGAAAAAAGTAAAAGGGAATTACGCTAGATGTTTCGAAAAGTTAAACCGTCTTTAGCTTTTCGACAACATCTGCCATAAACACTGGAGAAGAAATCAGAATTTCCGGAACCTAATCGTTTCTTTCACTATGATGGTAAGGGTCATGATTTCTCCCGCCACTTTGGTATTTTCTTACTTCTTGTAACAAAAAATATGTATATAAAATTATAATATTTTCAAGGTCACGCTCAGTCTTATGCTATCTTTGTCTTTTTAACGGACACCCATGTGAATCTTTCCTTTGTCTAAATATTGTTATTAATTAATATATCTAATTTATTTAACAGAAACAAGATGGTGAACATGAAGCTGATACTGTTGGTGTCCCTGGTTGTGGTTTTCGCCGAGGCTGTCCCTGTACGGGAGCACACCCTCGTCGTAAGTGTTACGCTTAGTACAGATAATTATAAAAATAAATTAAGGACCCCTGTAACGCTGTCAAGAACTCATACTCGATACTTTACGCTCGCAATCTCAATACTCCAGGGGTTACACTCACTTTCGATCTCCGCAACCCTGGAGTCAATCTCGACACTCAGGGGTTACGCTCACTTTCGCTCTCTGCACCCCTGACACCATTCTCAACACACAAGCGGTTACGCTCACTTACTGCACCTGCATCTCTGGAATATGTCATTGTAATTTGTGTTCATATCATGCAACATTGAAGGCTCAGTGTGCAGTGCATTGTGGACGAGACGGTACGACAAGTTTGATCCTTTTAGGTTCCTCAAAGGAATCTGTCGGTTGCGTAACGGTAAAATTGGCTGGCTTTGAAGTCGGGTGTCGCTCCTCTCTCACCTTTAAAGGACATGTATCAGCCTTGTGATTGGTCAGGGTTTTGTTTACATGAGTACCTTCATTTTGCGATGACACATTCCAGGGGTGCAGGGAGCTAAAGTTAGTGTGACCCCTGGAGTATCGCATCCTCGATATCCAGGGGTTAAGCTTAGCGGAAGTGGGCGTAACCCTTGTATATCGAGGCTGCCTGTACCAATGCCAAGATGTGCATTACAACTGTTTCTGGTAAATAAAATAAAACGAAACGAAATATTGACTAATTTAACTGGCTGAATTAGTAGTGTCCTTGATACTTAGATTGACGAATTGATGCACATTTTGATAAAAAGAAAGAATCATCGATCGATCAATCATCATGTGAATTAATCATTGTCGTTCAGGTGAATAATTTACCAGTTAATGGATGGACGAGGGGAGCAATGAGCAGAATAATAAATCAGTAAATACATCTATTTATGAATAACTCATATTACGTAAACAATATTTCAATTGGTGTACTTTTGATTTGCGATGCTAAACGCGTTATGAGTAGAAATATATTTAGTCACAAGAAGGGAAGTAACTCGTGTGTCTTAAGACCATCACAGCATGTGTCTTACTATAAAGAGAGGATCTGTCATAAGTTTCCCAAATATAAGATTTACGATACAAGTTTTGAATTTTTCATGTTTGCGAGGCATGTGGCTAGCTATTGGATTGGTCTCAAGTAAAAAAAACAACAACTGACCAATCGCTAGGCTGATACATATCCTTTGAAGATTACAAAGGAGAGACGCCCGACTTCGAAGCTTATCAATTCTTTACCTGGATAACCCATTGGTTACGCTCATTTAAACTCGCTGCACCCCTTGACTATGTCATAACACAATTGAAGGCTGAATGTGTGCCACCGTGTTGAGACAAGACGATTAGTTCGATCCTTTGATGTACATTAAAAGAATCTCGCGGTCACTTAAAACACTAAATAAGCTATGGGTCTACGGTAAAGTTCGAACACTGGATAAGCTATAGGCCTACCGTTAAGTTCGAACACAAGATAAGCTATATGGGTCACCGTTAAGTTCGAACACTAGATAAGCTATATGGGTCACCGTTCAGTTAGAACACTGGATAAACTATGGGTCTACCGTTAAGTTAGAACACTGGATACGCTATAGGCCTACCGTTAAGTTAGAACACTAGATAAGTAATAGGCCTACCGTTAAGTTAGAACCCTAGATAAGCTATAGGCCTACCGTTAAGTTCGAACACTGGATACGCTATAGGCCTACCGTTAAGTTCGAACAATGGATAAGCTATAGGTCTACCGTTAAGTTAGAACACTGGATAAGCTCTGGGGCTACCGTTAAGAAGTTAGAACACTAGATAAGCTATAAGCCTACCGTTAAGTTCGAACACTAGATAAGCTTTGAGTCTACCGTTAAGTTCAAACACTGGATACGTTCTGGCTCTACCGTTAAGTTCGAACACTGGATAAGATATAGGCCTACCGTTAAGTTAGAACACTGGATAAGCTATATGGGTCTACCGTTAAGTTAGAACACTGGATACGCTATATGGTTCTACCGTTAAGTTAGAGCACTAGATCAGCTATAGACCTACCGTTAAGTTCAAACACTGAATAAGCTATGGGTCTACCGTTAAGTTCGAACACTGGATAAGTAATAGGCCTACCGTTAAGTTCGAACACTAGATAGGTTATAGGCCTACCATTAAGTTTGAACACTAGATATGCTGTGGGTCTACCGTTAAGTTAGAACACTGGATAAGCTATGGGTCTACCGTTAAGTTAGAGCACTGGATAAGCTATGGGTCTACCGTTAAGTTAGAAACTGGATAAGCTCTGGGTCTACCGTTAAGTTCGAACACTGGATAAGTATTAGGCCTACCGTTAAGTTAGAACACTAGATAAGCTATGGGTCTACCGTTAAGTTAAAACACTGGATAAGCTATAGGCCTACCGTTAAGTTCGAACACTTGATAAGCTATAGGTCTACCGTTAAGTTCGAACACTTGATAAGCTATAGGTCTACCGTTAATTTCGAACACTGGATAAGCTATAGGTCTACCGTTAAGTTAGAAGACTGGTTAAGCTATGGGTCTACCGTTAAGTTCGAACACTGGATAAGCGATGGGTCTACCGTTAAGAAGTTAGAACACTAGATAAGCTATGGGTCTACCGTTAAGTTCGAACACTAGATAGGTTATAGGCCTACCGTTAAGTTAGAGCACTGGATAAGTTCTGAGTCTACCGTTAAGTTAGAACACTGGATAAGCTCTGGGTCTACCGTTAAGAAGTTAGAACACTAGATAAGCTCTGGGTCTACCGTTAAGTTCGAAACCTAGATAGGTTATAGGCCTATCGTTAAGTTAGAATATTGGATAAGTTCTAGTTATACAGTTAAGTTAGAACACTAGATATGCTATGGGTCTACCGTTAACTTCGAACACTGGAAAAGCTATAGACCTACCGTTAAGTTCGAACACTGGATACCCTATAGGCCTACCGTTAAGTTCGAACAATGGATAAGCAATAGGTCAACCGTTAAGTTAGAACACTGGATAAGCTATGGGGCTACCGTTAAGTTCGAACACTAGATAAGCTGTGAGTCTACCGTTAAGTCAGAGCACTGGATAAGCTATATGGGTCTACCATTAAGTTAGAACTCTGGATACGCTATATGGTTCTACCGTTAAGTTAGAGCACTAGATAAGCTATAGGCCTACCGTTAAGTTCGAACACAGGATACCCTATAGGCCTACAGTTAAGATCGAAAACTGGATAAGCTATGGGTCTACCGTTAAGTTAGAACACTGGATAAGCTCTGGGTCTACCGTTAAGTTTAAGTTCGAACACAGGATACCCTATAGGCCTACCGTAGAACACTAGATAAGCTATGGATCTACCGATAAGTTTGCACACTGGATAAGCTATAGGCCTACCGTTAAGTGAGAACACTGGATAAGCTATGGGTCTACCGTTAAGAAGTTAGAACACTAGATAAGCTCTGGGTCTACCGTTAAGTTCGAACACTATTTATAGGTTATAGGCCTACCGTTAAGTTAGAACACTGGATAAGTTCTAGTTATACAGTTAAGTTAGAACACTAGATAAGCTATAGGTCTACCGTTAAGTTAGAACACTGGATAAGCTATAGGCCTACCGTTAAGTTAGAACACTATATAAGCTATGGGTCTACCGTTAAGTTAGAGCACTGGATACGCTATATGGCTCTACCGTTAAGTTAGAGCACTAGATAAGCTATAGGCCTACCGTTAAGTTCGAACACAGGATACCCTATAGGCCTACCGTTAAGTTCGAACACTGGATACGCTATAGGCCTACCGTTAAGTTCGAACACTGAATAAGCTATGGGTCTACCGTTAAGTTCGAACCCTGGATAAGCTATAGGCCTACCGTTAAGTTCGAACACTGGATAAGCTATGGGTCTACCGTTAAGTTAGAGCACTGGATAAGCTATGGGTCTCCGTTAAGTTAGAACACTGGATAAGCTATGGGTCTAACGTTAAGTTCGAACACTAGATAAGCTGTAGGCCTACCGTTAAGTTCGAACACTAGATACGCTATAGGCCTACCGTTAAGTTCGAACACTGGATAAGCTATAGGCCTACCGTTAAGTTCGAACACTAGATACGCTATAGGCCTACCGTTAAGTTCGAACACTGGATAAGCTATGGGTCTACCGTTAAGTTAGAGCACTGGATAAGCGATGGGTCTCCGTTAAGTTAGAACACTGGATAAGCTATGGGTCTACCGTTAAGTTCGAACACTAGATAAGCTATAGGCCTACCGTTAAGTTCGAACACTAGATACGCTATAGGCCTACCGTTAAGTTCGAACACTGAATAAGCTATGGGTCTACCGTTAGGTTAGAACACTGGATAAGCTATAGGCCTACCGTTAAGTTCGAACACTAGATACGCTATAGGCCTACCGTTAAGTTCGAACACTTGATAAGCTATAGGTCTACCGTTAAGTTCGAACACTGGATAAGCTCTGGGTCTACCGTTAGTTAGAACACTAGATAAGTAATAGGCCTACCGTTAAGTTAGAACACTAGATAAGCTATAGGTCTACCGTTAAGTGAGAACACTAGATAAGCTATAGGTCTACCGTTGAGTTAGAACACTAGATAAGCTATAGGTCTACCGTTGAGTTAGAACACTAGATAAGCTATAGGTCTCCCGTTAAGTTAGAACACTAGATAAGCTATAGGTCTCCCGTTAAGTTAGAACACTAGATAAGCTATAAGCCTACCGTTAAGTTCGAACACTAGATAAGCTATAAGCCTACCGTTAAATTCGAACACTAGATAATCTGTGAGTCTACCGTTAAGTTAGAGCACTGGATAAGCTATATGGGTCTACCATTAAGTTAGAACACTCCTACCGTTAAGTTAGAACACTAGATAAGCTATAAGCCTACCGTTAAGTTCGAACACCTACCGTTAAGTTAGAACACTGGATAAGCTATGGGCCTACCGTTAAGTTCGAACACTAGATAGGTTATAGGCCTACCGTTAAGTTAGAACACTGGATAAGCTCTGGGTCTACCGTTAAGTTAGAACACTAGCTAAGTAATAGGCCTACCGTTAAGTTAGAACACTAGAAAAGCTATGGATCTACCGATAAGTTTGCACTCTGGATAAGCTATAGGCCTACCGTTAAGTGAGAACACTGGATAAGCTATGGGTCTACCGTTAAGAAGTTAGAACACTAGATAAGCTATGGGTCTACCGTTAAGTTCGAACACTGGATAACCTATGGGTCTACCGTTAAGTTAGAGCACTGGATAAGCGTTAAGTGAGAACACTGGATAAGCTATGGGTCTACCGTTAGGTTAGAACACTGGATAAGCTATAGGCCTACCGTTAAGTGAGAACACGGGATAAGCTATGGGTCTACCGTTAAGTTCGAACACTGGATAACCTATGGGTCTACCGTTAAGTTAGAGCACTGGATAAGCTATATGGGTCTACCATTAAGTTAGAACACTCCTACCGTTAAGTTAGAACACTAGATAAGCTATAGGTCTACCGTTAAGTTAGAACACTAGATAAGTAATAGGCCTACCGTTAAGTTAGAACACTAGAAAAGCTATGGATCTACCGATAAGTTTGCACACTGGATAAGCTATAGGCCTACCGTTAAGTGAGAACACTGGATAAGCTATGGGTCTACCGTTAAGTTCGAACACTGGATAAGCTATGGGTCTACCGTTAAGAAGTTAGAACACTAGATAAGCTCTGGTTCTACCGTTAAGTTCGAACACTAGATAGGTTATAGGCCTACCGTTAAGTTAGAACACTGGATAAGTTCTGGGTCTACCGTTAAGTTCGAACACTGGATAAGCTCTGGGTCTACCGTTAAGTTCGAACACTATTTATAGGTTATAGGCCTACCGTTAAGTTAGAACACTTGATAAGTTCTAGTTATACAGTTAAGTTAGAACACTAGATAAGCTATAGAGATAAGCTATAGGTCTACCGTTAAGTTAGAACACTGGATAAGTTCTGGGTCTACCGTTAAGTTCGAACACTGGATAAGCTATAGGCCTACCGTTAAGTTAGAACACTAGATAAGCTATGGGTCTACCGTTAAGTTAAAGCACTGGATACGCTATATGGCTCTACCGTTAAGTTAGAGCACTAAATAAGCTATAGGCCTACCGTTAAGTTCGAACACTGAATAAGCTATGGGTCTACCGTTAAGTTAGAACACTGGATAAGCTATAGGCCTACCGTTAAGTTCGAACACAGGATAAGTTAATGTAGTGGAGATCAGTTCAAAATGACAAGGTATTTGCACATATAACCAACTCACGACCGATTTTCTTTTTACAGAAGCGAGGAATTTTTGATAATATTTTGGAAAGTGCACGTCACCATCTCAATAATGCTGCCACTGCTGTACAGCAACATTTGCAAACGGCCAGAGAACACATACAGCGCACTGGGGAGGAGCTGAGGACACACCACGAGAACGTCAGGGACCACCTGGACCGCCTAGGGGACAAGATGGAGGATCACTTGGACACAGTGCGAGATCACTTACAGAACCTTGCCGAGTAAGTTACCTGATAGAACTGATTTTCTATATATTCTAACTATTAAAGATACGGAATGTTATGGTGATATAGTTCTGCCATCGACTTTCGACTTACGAGTTACGTATGTCGTTATAATTTTTAAAAGATGTCGACATACCCTGTGAATAAGTTGCAATAACGTTTAAATTATGTCGACATATTTTTACATTTTCCGTGATTATAAAGTCGATGGTAGACATATGCCACCGAAGAAGATATTAACCCATACATGATCAAACTGTAACGCTCTGAAAATTCTTTTGAAACCTAAAGTAGATTTTCCTGACGAATATATTGGGGATTACAGTATTATTTCTATTAAAAGCTCGTATTTAAACATTGCACATATAACCATGATGTTTCGTGTTGCCAGTGATTCTGGTCTTGACCTTGACCTTGGCAATAGCCCTGACACAGAGGAAGGAGAGTCCGTACCTGCTGTTGACCTGTCGTAGGTGAGCCAAACTTATACCTCCATGATTATACGTACTTCCTATTTTCTTTAATTAACCGGAAACGTTATGGCGGGAGCAATATTTGGTACATAGAACGGGTTTCCTTCCGGGTCACCCGGTGTCACCTCCGGTATGATCACATACAAGTTAAGTCTTATTTTACTGATCACATACAAGTTAAGTCTTATCTTACTGATCACATACAAGCTATGTCATATTTTTACTGATCACATACAAGTTAAGTATTATTTTACTGATCACATACAAGTTAAGTCTTATTTTACTGATCACGTACAAGTAATGTCTTACTTTACTGATCATATACAAGTTAAGTCTTATTTTATTGATCACATACAAGTTATGTCATATTTACTGATTACATACAAGCTATGTCTTATTTATTGATTATATAGAAATTAAGTCTTATTTTACTGATCACATACAAGTTAAGTCTTATTTTACTGATCATATACAAGTTAAGTCTTATTATACCGATTACATACAAGTTAAGTCTTATTATACCGATGACATATAAGTTAAGTCTTATTATACTGATTACATACAAGTTAAGTCTTATTTTACTGATCACACATCATACACACTTTGATGGTCCACTATTGGTATGTATCACACTAGTTAACGTGACGTTTATATATTAATTTATTAGCTACGTTAATTACAATGTATTTGTGTATGTCTTTTCAGATCACTGGTTCCGTAGACGATGCTCCTATCAGCTTGACGATAAAGTCATCAGAATATCATAATGAAGATTTATAATTACTTATTACATGTATTGTGCTTGAAGTTATTTGAAAAAAAAATCCCTTCTTTTATATGAGAACGTGCACGTGATTAAAATCAAATTAAATTTAATAACGACTAACACCAACAATAAAGAAAACTCATTTCAATACTTTGTGACATTTGTTGTTAATTTCTAAGTATTAATATTGTGTATCAATAAATAAAAATATTTTTTAGTGGCGCATGACTTTTGTTATCATTGTACTTTTGTTATCATTGTACTTTTGTTATCATTGTACTTTTGTTATCATTGCACTTTTGTGTTGGTGTCTCATCGGCTCCTGTTGTTGTCTTTTGCCTTTGCTTTGGTGCCTCCTTTGTTCCTGTTGTAGCCTGATGTTTGTGATGTCTCCTCAGTCGCTATTGTTGTGTCCTTGTGTTTCTGATCTCTCCTCTATCTTTGTTGTTAGGTCATGATGTTTGCGATATCTCCCAAGTCCTTGTTGTTGTATCCTGATGTTTGTGATATCTGTTCAGTTTTTGTTTGTGTATCCTGATGTTTGTGATGTCTCCTCAGTCCCTGTTGTTGTAGCCTGATGTGTCTGATGTCTCCTCAGTCCTTTTTGTTGTATCCTGATGTTTGTGATGTCTCCTCAGTCCTTGCTGTTGTATCCTGATGTTTGTGATGTCTCCTCAGTCCTTGTTATTGTAGCCTGATGTGTCTGATGTCTCCTCAGCCATTGTTGTTGTAGTCTGATGTGTCTGATGTCTCATCAGCCATTGTTGTTGTAGCCTGATGTTTGTGATGTCTCCTCAGTCCCTGTTGTTGTAGCCTGATGTGTCTGATGTCTCCTCAGTCCTTGTTGTTGTAGACTGATGTTTCTGATGTCTCCTCAGTCCTTGCTGTTGTAGCCTGATGTTTTTATGTCTCCTCAGTACTTGTTGTTGTATACTGATGTTTGTGATGTCTGTGCAGTCCTTGTTGTATCCTGATGTTTGTGATGTCTCCTCAGTCTCTGTTGTTGTAGCCTGATGTTTGTGATGTCTCCTCAGTCCCTGTTGTTTTATCATGATGTTTGTGATGTTTCATCAGTCCTTGTTGTTTTATCATGTTGTTTGTGATGTTTCCTCAGTCATTGTTGTTGTGACCTGATGGCTGTGATGTACCCTCAGTCCTTGTTGTAATGTCCTGATGTTTCTATGTCTCCTCAGTTCTTGTTGTTGTATACTGATGTTTGTGATCTCTCCTCAGTCCCTATTGTTGTATCCTGATGTTTCGGATGTCTCCTCAGTCCTTGTTGTTGTGACCTGATGTTTGTGATGTCTCCTCAGTCTTTGTTGTTGTGACCTGATGTTTGTGATGTCTCCTCAGTCCCTGTTGTTTTATCATGATGTTTGTGATGTTTCATCAGTCCTTGTTGTTTGATCATGATGTTTGTGATGTTTCCTCAGTCATTGTTGTTGTGGCCTGATGTTTGTGATGTCCCCTCAGTCCTTGTTGTTGTGTCCTGATGTTTTTATGTTTCCTCAGTTCTTGTTGTTGTATACTGGTGTTTGTGATCTCTCTTCAGTCCCAATTGTTGTATCCTGATGTTTCGGATGTCTCCTCAGTCCCTGTTGTTTTATCATGATGTTTGTGATGTTTCCTCAGTCATTGTTGTTGTGGCCTGATGTTTGTGATGACCCCTCAGTCCTTGTTGTTGTGTCCTGATGTTTGTGATGTCTCCTCAGTCCCTGTTGTTTTATCATGATGTTTGTGATGTTTCCTCAGTCCTTGTTGTTGTGGCCTGATGTTTGTGATGTCCCCTCAGTCCTTGTTGTTGTGTCCTGATGTTTTTTTGTCTCCTCAGTTCTTGTTGTTGTATACTAGTGTTTGTGATCTCTCCTCAGTCCCAATTGTTGTATCCTGATGTTTCGGATGTCTCCTCAGTCCTTGTTGTTGTGACCTGCTGTTTGTGATGTCCCCTCAGTCCTTGTTGTTGTGTCCTGATGTTTGTGATGTCTCCTCAGTCCTTGTTGTTGTGACCTGATGTTTGTGATGTCCCCTCAGTCCTTGTTGTTGTATCCTGATGTTTAGGATGTTTTGGTAGATCATTAGTTATTTTGTATGTTAGTGATTCTATTTCATTTTCTATCCATTGTTGAGTGTCACGAACATCCAGAACCTAATGAAAGAACAGAACATGTTTGGTTCTGTTTGTAAAACATCAATGTGAAAGAAAAAAATACCTTTGTATACAATCTGGATTTTTTCTCACCGACCTCTGTAGGCATATAACACAAACACACAGATATAGCTAAAATTGATCTATAAACCATTCTGAGGAATGCTAATTAATATATAATTGTGTTTGTAACACGTCAGAATTGAAAACGAGAAATTAACCTTTACATGAGATATAAAACAAATCTCTCATTCATCTCTGTAGCCATGTAACACGCTTATATATAAGACAATGATTTACTAGTATAAACCATTTCATGGAATGTAAATTGAGACTAAAACGAGACGGAGTTCAGTCGTAAATCCCGGTTGTTAAGACTGATATATGTCCTAGCTAGTTACATTATATAGGTTTGTATGTCACAGATACAGACAGGAAAAAACCCCGTAGAATTTTAATCAATTTCCCCACCTAATTTAAAGCTAACTCGTTAGCATACATATTAAGCATAAATTGAGAAAATATGGGTTACCATGGAAGCCTAGCTGTTGGATGGGTGTGTCTGGGGTTGCTCGCTACGGTATCCTAATATATCAGTTGTAATCAAATCAATGTTTTCATGATTCTTTACACTCACTTAAAGCTTGCTATACACCATAGATACTTTTTAAATAGTTTTAAATTACAAACTGATTTGTTGATATTTCAATCTCCTCACTATTTTTCTGGTCACGCTCTTGACGTGCATTAAAACACTAACTTAACTCAGCATGTGTATTACTTTCTTACATAGTCGGCCATGTAAAATGGAATTTTCCTATCATGGAAAGCCATGTACGATACATTTTTCTCCCTCACTGCATGGCTGCATTTCCGTATCTTGCTAGGGAAGAGATACAACTGTCTTAATCTATCTAGGGAAAAGGTAACTTACGCTCGCTATCATTCTTAAAACGTCATCATCGCGTCATCACATTATGCAGAGTAACCAGGGTAACGTCATCAAATTTGTCACACTTTTACTGCGCTTTGGATGATGGCACGATGTAATGGATTCACCATATCACTTTATTTTTACGGTATGAAACTTTGAAACATTCCATTTCTACTATGTGATGCCAACAGAGATAAATTAAGCTTCGGGATAAGATTTTTGAAGTTAAGCATCTTGTAAAACCTCAACTTCCAAAACCTAACCCTCTGGTTGATATTTATCTGTTTACTTCACACAAGGGGTTATAGATTATATTCATCTTTCATAGGCATGACGTCACATGTCTCGGTATATGTCCATAATTCTGCCCAACCTTTGAAACTTATATCCTACATGCATGCGATATGGTCATATTGTCACCAGGAAAGTGATTTGAAATAATATCATCTGTCAAAAAACGGAGACGTGAGAAGGTTAACAATTTATTTAACAATTGCTGTTTGGAAACAACCTTTATGCTTATTCTAATTTTTCGATTATAGATAAGCAGTTTTACTAAACAAACACCTGCTATTATTCATGTTATTATCTATACGGGTCAATAAGTGTCGGTTCAGGTGGTCTCTCTTCATCATATCAATGGAAGACGTAAGCCGTGTTTCATATATACACATACGTACTGGGCCGCCGGGAAAGTATTCACTATTCGTCCTCTATAGCTCTATTTACCTCTTTTTACTGAACTTTACTGAAATCTCTTCCACATGTATTGTTTTCCACTCCATTGAAAAGTGTCACGTTCTGTGGTCACCTTATGAGATAATAACTACAGTTTGCGGGATCAATGATTATTGACTGAATGTCAGTGTAGACGTATTAATTAAATAAAAGATGGTAAATAATAATATGAAATAAACATTATAATACTGTTTGTTAAGGGAACATGCTTTTTTTTCTTACTGAAGTTATTTACCACACAACACTGATTTTAAAACAAAGGACAATTTATTACCACCACACCAAACATTTGACATTGCGCAATGCATACTGAAATCCCTACATAAAGTTTTCAGGAGATTTAAAACTGGTCGACAATTTGGCGCGATTATTTCTACTCCTCACACAGTGACACGACACGGCCACTCTCTGATGAACTAAGGCGTATTGATACTCTCCATCGATGCACGTGCTTTGTCTCTTGAGGACCGGAAGGAAGCGGTACACTGGCTCGCATGCGTACTGTTGTCTGCGCCTACTCCGCAGTCCCGAGATTTGACAATTCTCACATCGACAGCGCGCGTGCACAATGGAAGACGGGATTCTCGTTGGGTCCACTTCTTTCACGAGATAAGAGGGGCACGTTGATGGATCTTCCGAATCGTCTTGGTCAGTTGGGACTGGACAACTGGTATCACCCTGCAGTAATATCCTGTGTAATAATGAATATACAGTCTTATAATACAATACAAGTGGTATATATTGCAGTTGTTTTGTTTTCATGTGCCGTATGCAGTATTATTTTGTGAGATGATTATGCAAATACAACATTACGGTAAGAATTTCTTAGCAAGTTAAAGGTATCATATATATAACAATATCAAAATCACAATTCAGCAAAGCTGGGACTGATAATTTTTCCAGCGAGAAAGCATAACTAACACTAACAGAAATCAGGGCCCGTATTCATGAAACCGTTCTCATGCTCAAGCATGAATTCTGTGCTCAAGCCAACTTTCTTGTAACTCAGCTCAATCACATAATACGGTAAAAAGGTCAAGTACAAATATTTGAAAAAAATATTCTGTCCATAATATTCCCAAATCGTTGACAAAATAAGATATTTTTATTTACTTATCACGGAATAAGATATTGTGCATAAGCACACAATCTGAGTTTGAGCATGAGAATGGTTTCATAAATATGGACACAGAACTGATTTATTGGCTCCTACTCCTTGTCGCTGTATTCTAGAAATGATTCGAAATATTTAAAACATGGATCTGATTCTTTTGACCTTTAATACTTCTGTTGAGTCTTAATGGACGAAATGGTCATTTGCTGAAGAACATATTTTCTTATATGGCCCATTTACATTTGCAAACAGAATATTTAAATAAGCGCTTCCTTCCTTCATATATCTTATGATAATATTAAACAAAATTTCTGTTACTCTTCTTTTTAAAAGGTAGGCGAATCGTATCCAATTTGAATTTTTAAGATTTTGAAATATTGGAAAAAAGTTTGGTCCAAATATTACGTGCTGACGTTTCTACAGATTTACACTTTGTTTATGTATTTTATAGTACATACTGTAGTTTTATTTCTTTTTCCTCAAACTATTTGCAAATCGACACTTAATGACTTTTCAGTGTTGATTTGGTTCAGTTCCTATTTAACATGAACAAACAACAATACATCTCCATCACACACGCAGGCATACACACATATAGGGAGATATTAGCCAGGTGACATAGGACTAGTAGTTAGCGCCTGATAAGGCAGCTCCTGCGAATTCCTCAAAAATTGTATATCCTACTTGTGTTAATTGTATATCTATGTACTGTGAAGCGCTTTATAGTGGCTTATGTTAGCTAGATAGGGCGCTATATCAAATGTTGTATGCTATTATTATTATTATTACTCTAGACTCATGCATTGCCTAATTGAAGTTTGCTTATTTTCAATAAAGGCCTCTTTGTAGAAGAAAATAATTAATTCGCAATAAGATTCATCATGTAAGTATGATTAATAAAGGCTAAGTTTATTTTGAACACAAACAGCAATTGAAAACTTATTTTGCGAGCTTTCGAAAACATCTGTTTCCTTTGTCAAGCAAAGAGTGTAAATGACCGGTGATTCGACTCTAAACCGCTGAAAAAATAATCAATTGCAAAAAAAGGTTTTCCTATTATTCTTTCTAAAATTTAAAGAATGGATATAAAACAAGCGTTCAGTATGATATTAGGAAGATATCGTTTTGCGCTTTGATGTGTTTCAAATTCCTATTCCGACAGAAGAGTTTTTTTAATATATTTGTACAACACAGAGATACTTCTGTTCTTATCGTTTTGGCCTTATTATTGGATGATTAAGTCCGCGCACGTTCACTGTAAAATGTTTCATAAGTTTATCAGAGCAATATCATATTTAGGTTAAGGATTCTCACATTCAATTAAATCCTACTAAACACCCTACCAAGCATGTTTGTTCCACTGAGTGTCACTCTTTGAATATGAGGCATCGTCACTTCTCTTTACTCAAACTGTTCATCATTATTATTATGAGGTCTTTGTGTTGTTTTTGCATTGATACTGTATTAATTATATTAAAACAGATGCCGATTTGGAACGAGATTCACCAGTTCGGTATGAAAAATACCTTGCTTGACAAAGGAAATCGTCGTTTTCGAAAGTTCGCAAAATAAGTTTTTGTTAAAAAGAGACTTGGCATTTATTAGCATGCAAATATTCATCAATAATGGGTCTTTCACTTAAACAGGATTTAAGTAATAAATAACGTCCAAATACGAATTTCTAATCGAAGCAAGATCTTAGGGGACACCGAAAGAAGGGAACCCTAACGAAAAAAACACGGTAGCATACAAGCGTTTGCCTGGACCACATGACTTCTAGACCAAATGAGAAGATATAATATCCCTTTGGCTCATGAAAAATAACTTCAAATAAAAACCCAACAAGGAAGGAACACGTCCATCTGGCCAATCGACAGTCTTCCTCGTAACAAACAGTACTGGATGTGGATGTTTATGGAGCAATTCATGGCTTTGTCAGATATTTAAAATTGAAACCTAAATAATGTAAATCATCAGGGTTATCAAATAAGATTATCGGTGTCAGTAATATCAGAGAAACATGGGTGACGCCTAAACAATTATAACATCTGCAATCACGTGAAAAGCTTCGACACCTGATTGGCTTCTAATGTTATTCCGGAAGTGACGTAGGACACACAGCTACCCAATTGTGTTCTTGACAAAAGGAATGTACGCATGCCAATCATCCTCGCATAGAAATTGAGCTTGATTTTTTTGTTAATAGAATTGATGTATGAAATTTAGATTCCCTATCGTGTTTTTAATGTTAAGATAAATGATATATCTTTATTAGGTGTGTACTTACGTGTAAATATCGCTCGTATCCATATCCGCCGCTTGATATGATAGCCAGAGATTACTTCCTTGTAGAAGGGTTCGGGTAAGGTTGTTCATTTGGCTAACACCCGGGTTACGGCACCATGTGGCTCTGGTCAACTGGCCATTTAACAGGATCAATATCGCCTGGAAGGAAGCATACGTTTGATTTTATCTATAAAATTCACGTATATTGTGATAGTGTTTGATTTATACATGGGATTTTAAACTCTTGAAGAACATTTCTGTTTTTTTCTTATAAAAGTGAATCACGATGTTATTTATTCAATATTCAAATACTTTGAATTCATCAATTATCTTTAATCAAATAACCGCAAAAATAAAAAAAAATGTAATTTTTCATTTCCTGTTACATTTTACTTTACTTACAAAAAGTGTATGAAGTCACGACTTTTCAGTTTATTACATTTTTTACATCAACATGTACTGGATTGCCTTTCGATATTATCTTTTAGTTTGTTTGTTATGTCAACAGAGTGTACTTTTGTCGTTGATGAACGCAATAAATGTCCGCTATATCTTTGTCAATCTGTGAGATTAAAGAGAATAATTCGTTGTGCCGTTTGTGGATTAATTATGCCTCTCACGACAAGGTAATTGTTTTTGTTGTTGTAAATCTTAAAACATTTTATACCGCCTATGGATGTTTATTGCTGTTATCATGAAGCAAAATGTATAAATAGATCATTGTTTTTGCGGTATGTTTAACCCCTTTAACACCATATACCAAAATGGACTCATCCAGAACAATGCATGGCCGATTCTACTAAAGTTACATAGGGATGAATGGGTTAATTACAGTTATAATTTCGTTACACAGCTATCAAACTTTTTACATGTTATTTGAGATCTGTATCTAAATGTTTATTTACATCACCCCCGTAGTAACGTGACGCCATTACAAAAGACAGGCGTAGCATTACAGCAATTATCCTCTCTTTAAAATTCAGTGACACAAATAAACAGCTCAAGTAACCGTGGTCACGCTTACTTGCTTCTGAGCAGATGATGATCCACAATGATTTTATGAATGACACCTGACGATAAACAGAAATGATACAAGCCTTCCTCCCGTATCTATTACTATTTTGGCCTCTGAAATGACCCGAAAGAATATTTATCGCTGAAACATGTATCAAATGTGTCAACGCGTGGTGACGGTGATCATTGTCTAACATTAACAAAACAGATCTACTACAATGTATTTGTTAGTAGATACCGATAGACTTGCTTATCTTGACCTCGGATAACTCGAACATTTTGCCACCGTCCTTTATATTTGTATTTGTTCTTTACTTAGATCTAACATCCTGACATCTCGATCGTAAAAAAAGTTTACCCGGCTGATGGTTTTTTTTTTTAAACAAAAACACAAATAGAGTTTACTTTTCAATCTGTTAGAAAGTGAATGGAAAGTGAGTTCCCAGTGGAGAATATAAGATCACAGAATAAACAGAAATAAAAACAAATGATAAAGTTCTTTCGCTAATTCAAAAACCTGCGAATAGCTAGCCAGTAAATGCCTAATAACAAAATTATTTAATTTACGAAAATGAAGTGATTTTAGTATATATTATTAACATAAATGTCTAACATTCGTTTGTATCTACAAACGTTCAAACATTAATGCAATGCGCTGAAAACGTATATGTCGCTATCAAGTCTAAATGAATATTTTTACAACCAGATTCCTTTACTGAAAAACTGTTCTTTCAAATAATAATGCAAATAGCCGACTACTAACTTCACAAATGTACAGAAAGTTATATGCTATTATAATATATTTCAAACGTTCCTCTGTACAGAATGGATTTTTTTTCTCTAAAATGAAGAAACTTTACAGCTAATAAACCAACGGAAGAAGCAGCACTGTCTCATCTCCCGTCGATATGGGTGACTACTACTTCATAATGAATATTACGACATGTTATGCACATTCACCCATGATTAAGACTCATTATACATCTGTTTATACACTGATGCATATTACCTGTAGAGAGAGCAGCAGGCTGGCGAGACGAATCATTCTTAAAGTATTATTACTTATTATTATCTGTAGACTTTTAACCGATGTCACAGTTGTCTGAAATATGGTTTTGCTTATTTTTGAGTGAATTTATACTGACAAGCGATGGATTTCCATCTTGGACCGGTTCTTGGACTTTCCTCCTGAATGCTCTATCCTGTTCATAGAGGAAGTGTACATACATGAATTTTCATTATGTAAAACGAGTACATTGGCGATATAATGATTTAAGTTCCTTGATCTAGCAAGGTTTATCCAGAAATCGGGGCATGGGTTGGTCGGAAGCAGGGAAAAACTACCAAACAAGCGACAAACAGCGAACACTGTATCAAAACAAAGAAGAACATTCTTAAACATTTTATGTAAGATGTTTGAGGTCGTTTACATAGAGAAAAAACTACTGAGATCATTTTCTTTAGAAATCAAACAATGTTGAACACCCAACTGATTTAAAGTCACTGTGTTTCCATACATATATAATTAATTGCGATTTGCGATTCCATAAAATATTGACAATATATATATATTTTTTTATAGAATGTTTTATAAATATGTAATTTAGTAATTTGACGTGTCATTTAATATATAAAAAGACGATAACCAAGTAACATTAATAGCAAAACGACGAATATTTATGTGAATGAGAAAAATATAATACACAAATTTCGTAATATTTGCTCTTGTAACAGTTTCAAATACATATGCCTATTGTTGAATAACAGGATAACGTTGTTTGTATAACGTGGCAATTATTGTTTATTTTATAATAACATGGCAAAATTATTGTATTTTTAAAGGATGTCCTTATAATTAGGGTTACTTTTTATAGCAATGTGAAAAAACATAGCGTATGTAATGATTGTATGAAAGTGATTTTATGATTATTTTCTTTGAAACAATGTAGTATTTTGTTATAATAGCGTGGCGTTGATGGTTATTGTATTTTTTTTAAATTATGTGACGATGATTCTTCGGATGCCTGTGATATTGAATTTTTATGACGGTAGGACAATGCAAATGAATACTTATGGTGGTGAATTTTATGAGAAATAAACGTAACACGCACATAATACATCTTTAAAATTGGGTAATTAGATAAAATATGTCGGAAAGGAGTTACACGGCATAAAAGGTGTTCCTTCTAGGACTCATCAATATGATGCTAGCGGCGAAAAAGTTGGAAACCCTAACTGCCTAAACTATTGATGAAACAGAGGACCAGGTGAGTAAAACATCTCAATTTTGGAAACTAATTGTTTGTGAGAGTAAGACCATTATGACAATTATTTTTGGTAGGGTGTGACAGGGAAAAAAAGTTTCATTGTAGTGACAAATATGCATGGAGTGATTTTTAATTGTAAGTTCGACGTTGATAGGGTATATTTGTTAAGATGGGACTGTGATAACGTTCTTTTTTCGCCGATTTCTTTTGTATTCTCCAAGGTTTATTCATTTTTCATTGGGTAATGTGTCCTTTTTTTGCTCGGATTAACGTGTCTTTATTTTACTTACGCATTGTATTGATGTTGTTTTTGTTTTTTTTTAAATGCAATCCTCAATCATTGTTCTACAGTCAGATATATTTTATTTAGGTGAATATATGTATAAATGGACGATATCATATGTTGACAATAAAGTAAGTCTTAAATTCCAATCTCATACGTCAAAATATAAAGGTTATATATATGCATTAAATGCTACTAGCATTTCAGCATGACATATATTTAGATATCACAAGAGGTAGCACTTTTAATAAAAAATATAGTTTTGGTATATCCAAAATAAACTTCATTATCCAGTTTAAGCGTTTTGGTTAATCAATACAAGTATAAAAATGTTGATAAAAACGAAATTGTGAAAACCTCACAAATTCTGTCATGATGATAAAATGACTTACCTTTTCATGGAACAGCAATTTATCTTTCGTAACATGTCCCTTACCAAATGGTTTTCTTTTCTTCATTTGTTTAAATATACATGTAGTATTATCAATTGTTAGTAATCTACAAGGCCACTAGTTTGTGAGAAAGATGAGAAAGATTTATATAAGGACACAGTACTTGTTTCCGTGTCATGTTTGCTAATGTGTTTTGTATTATTCATGCCATGTATTTCGTTACTTGAATACATACAGTTTAAACTAAAATGATTATTTGTAGACGTCCTAAGCAAGAACATATTTCTGGTAATCTTGATACGAAAACAGTTGTTGCATTCAAACAGTTGGCAATTTTTTTTTTTCAAATGTTACGTCTTTTATTCGCGACACCATTGATAAGCATATTCAAATGCGGATTTTGTTTTTACATTTACCTTAGAAGAACCAATCATCTTGTCTTATTTCTCTTTGATAAACATGATTTATTTTGCATCCTTAAAAAAGAGTTCGCTTCGGCATTACTTTTTCATTTTAAACTACAAATGTTTGATCAGTGTTTTTCGTTGCATTGATATTCAGTTATTGTTACACTGAAGTTTGTGTGCATGGTGGATCGTGCTTAATTTTGTAAGATGTTTTGAATGTGAGCATTATTGTACCCTATAAACTATACATTTATAGTATTAAGGACATTCGTTTATCTCTGAAGACTTTTCCCGAAACTTAAACAGAGACAATTTGTTTAAAATATTTTTTAAAAAGTGGGCGTTGTACTATCACGCTGTAACAAAAGGTGTGTGAACATTATATAGAATCTCTGCTTATCTCCGAGAAATTGCATTGAAAAGAAAGAAAAGGCGGTTTGTATGTTAGACTATTAAACTTGGGCGTTGTAGAATCCTGTTAAAACAAATTTGTATTTATCAAGGACTTTGCCCATATTTAATGGACAGTGCCAACAATTGAAACGCCTTTTGACATGTCTGTTTTATTGGTTGGAGATGATAACCAAAGATGAACGTAACACACACCCACACACCATGATAAGAACTCAAAATGGGCAATTAACAACTTAGCAAAATAAGAACTTAGGAACGTTTTAACATAAATACCCTTTAAAATGTACCGGACTAATAGAATGAGGTTTGATGTTCCAAAGGGTAAGCGTTTACTTCTTCATTGACACCACTCTTCGTGTAAACCTAAGTAAAATCCAGGTAATGTCGCGTCCTCAAAATGATAATCGGGATAGTTACAACAGAAAACTTAAAACAAGTAAAATCAAAACATCGACCTTCATATGATACAAGGACAAGGAATGTTTCCGAAATTATATTATGATGGTGGTCATAAACTTGTAAATAATCTTCCTCAACTCGTATCCGATTACAGGTAAACGCCGTAGTTACAAAAGTTTACATAATTACATTGTACAACATCGAAACGATTTCTAGACATTTCTTATTATCGCCTGACAAATTATTGAAATTACATTTTGTCATATCAATTGTATTGTAGCACTCCACTTGCTGATTTAAAAGACATATTTTTATTAAGATAAACCCGTTATAATACGTGATTCCAGATACATTTTGTTGTATTTTTAATAGATTTAACCGCAAAACATCCAACAATAAAATACACTTTCCTTATTTTGCATATCTTTCATTGAACCATCTCCATCTCTAAACCAACCGGAGATGCATGTACATGTTTCTGTTTAGGCACTAGAAGTTATTAGAACAGCATGCAAATATCATATTGTACGCGCGAATAATTAATAGATGACATCCCACAGCCTTTGACAAATAGAAACAGATAGGATATAATAAGCTACGTTTTGTACCAGATCCGTCATTCTACATCGAGGACAATGCTTTGTGTGGGAGAAATCGTGCAGATTTTTTATTTTTTTTCATTAATGTCAATAACGTGATCAAGGCGTTCATATCTATTTCTATATATTATATCTATCAAGGATACAACAAAAGTTACTGTTCCTTTTTACTTTGTCGTGATGACTATCAGTGAATTTTGTCTTTCTTGGTATCCATTCACATGAAGGAAGCAAACAACAATTGACATGGCGGGGGCGTGTTTGTGACAAGACCTGAACTAACATAACCACATACTGCCTTATCTTTTTAAACAAGATGTGTCGCCCACAATGTGTTTATATCGGAATACAAAACCAAAAGAAAGTTCAATACGGAAGCAAACATTTTCAAATTGTTACTCTGTTCCTTTTGTTGTCTTTTCGTTTCAACTTTGAGGAGTATTTATAATGTTTTGGTATATTTGAATCTGCTAGTTTTAATTAACTTTAAATCATGTCGTCACCTTTAATTTGTCTGGTGAACTTAATAATATGAAAATATCGTGACAATCCAAACACTTGAAAACAAAATATATTACTTTCACAATGTGAAATGCAACTAGACAGTATCATATTCTTTGTATTCAGGGAACTAACTTTGCTTATCTCATTTCAAACATCTTCCCTTAATGCCTGCGTGTATAACACAGCAATACAGGCATATATGCCTTAAAAACAATGTCTTTTCTATTTATGCATCATGTTATAAAAAGCTCTTTCTCACCTTCAGCCTCAGACAAGCAGATCTGTCTTATAATTATAATCCTATTAATTAAACTGATTAAAAGTAGACCAGCGACTGAAGACAGCCGATCCCTTTTTATTGGGTTTCGCAGTTTTGAGCAAAATATTCAACATATTTTATATGAGTTTTATTAGTTTTATTTAACTTATCGATGATTCATCTGCATAATGTTTTTTGCATTTAAACTAATTTTCTAATTTAAACGAGTAACATCATGCTAACACGTCAAAATTAAAACAATTGAGAAAAAAATGATTTTGGAACTATTTTTCAAATTTAGTAGTAAAGTGAAATATTTCACTATCAGTTTAAATCAGACATTTTGTCATGAAATGACTAAATAAAAATGGAAAAAAACCCAGAATTCGTTTGCTATTGCTGTTCCAAATATAAGTGATTTATGAAAAATCGTGGAGAATAATAGAGTGTTGATTGCAAAACAAAAATTAAAGATCTTAGAACTTCAGTGAGAAATCTTTCTAAAATATGACTATGCTACCTTAAGTAGTACAAGCAAGTTACTGTGAAACAGATGTGTGAACGAATTTATCAACGAAATATATACCTTTAAATTGTTCTTTATTTATCTGTTATTAAACAAAACAACCGTGTAACGTCTTTTATACCTAGCCGATGCTAGTATTATATTATGAGGTGAAACAGGACAGTTTAAAAGGAAACAAACATACAGTTCTAGATCAAATAAACAGTGACAGTGTTCAAAACCAAAACGATATGTGCTACTTTAAAGCCATAATCTTTCTTCAGCAACTCTGTTGCTGCCAACTTATAGATCCCATGAGCGCTAGCATCAGTGCCAAATATATGATTCGTGAAAGAAAATGCATGTATCACTTCGTTTAGAAGTATTATAAAATAAATCAATTTTAATTTCAATAAAATGATAAAGTACAGAAACCTTAATCTTGATGATAAAATGAAATTCTAATTTCATTTATATGAGTTATTTGATATGAAGCATGTTGAACACGTATGACTCTTAAAAATAATTATGTATAAATAATTACAAAAACATATTTAACCTTCAACCTGATTGGTCTCGAAATTTGATTAAATTATGAAATTGCTTAATATTGAATGCAATGTTTCAGAAACTTAAATATTTTTAAACAAAGGATATACTAGTACCGAATTCCTGTGAAATATATTGTAAAGTGAGTTATGTTGCTTTTTTTTTGCAACACGGTATGGGCGAGTTGTGTTTAGGTTAATCGCCGTGTAATTTTAACCTGATGGGAGTGGAGTATATGCTCACGGAACAGTAGACATCGTCAATGTAAGAAATAAACGTTAGATAAGATTGTAATTACATACGTCAGGGGAACATTCTGGAGGAATAGAGACAACTATTACAGTAAATGTAACATTCTTAACGTAGGAGGAGCTCGGAAATGAAACGCTCGATTCACGATGACAGAAGTAATTGCTTCAAGGGAATGAGGAAGAAACCCCACCTACGGTGTAATAAAGTCCTTCATTTGTATTCATTCCCGGAACAAAAAGACCTGCACATGGTGATATTTATGTTGAATTATCTTCCTGGCACTTATGAACATCATTATCAAGACTGGAACATTTTTAAATGAATACTGTCAACCGGGAATTTTACGCCCAGTTAATTTTTCGCCCTTCGACGTTTAAAGTAATTTTCGGCCAATATTATGATATAATAGCCCAACAAATTTAATGACAATGGCTATTGTGTACAAGTGTTCGATGTAAGGATTAATTCGCCCTCATTACGGAAGATGGAATAAAAGGCAAAAATTAAACTGCAACGAAAATTTCCCGGTATACCGTAATTAAGTTTTTAAGAAATGTTATCCAGAAGTTTGGTATGTAGAGCAAAGCACATGTCAATATTGTAGATATCAATGTTGATATTTGGCCAATTGTATATTATATCGGGTTTATCAAATTGATAGAATCCGAATTATCATGCTAATGAATGAATATAAAAATCACATTTATTAACAACTCATCAGTCAATATGTCCATACCAATAAAACTTTAGGAATCTTATCAAATTGAATAATTTTGCAGTTACATAGCTCATAGCTTCATAAGCAAGGGTATCTTAAAATTTATATTTGTAAACAGATTTGTAAAATGCGGCAAACTAAATTCTGAATTCGATGTTACAATACATATCAACACACTATTTACTGTTGCTGCTGAAATTATCACAGAGTCGGAAATGAGAGCATATCATTTATTTGCTCCTTAAAGAATATATGTATATAAGGCAGATGATTATGATATCTGGAATACAACCTGTCAATTGAATGCTTTAATTTAATGTTCAGGTAATAAATCGTTTTTACACTTACAGAGAACAATAGGCATGGTTCGACTCACAAAGCCTATTTTAAAGTCAAATATAGGTGACGTAGTTTCCTAAACTATAATAGATGGTGTCAATTACTATTTTGTATACAATAAGCTTAAAATTATGTTGCGATATCTATTTGAAAATAAATAAACCAAACTTTGACCACATGATAAACGAAACTGGATATATGGATGAAGGATGAAGCTTCGCTAATTATTTTTGTTAAGTCATAGGTTTTCAGTATGTTTTTCCAAGATACACAAAACAGTCAACAATTTATCGTCTATTTATATAAACAGGTCATTAAATTGATGGTACGATATTTTATTTTGTACTTATTCATTGATTATAATTTTGAAGATCATAGGTTTTTAGTATGTTTTTCCAAGATGTATACATTATCAACACGCGAGGGGACTCTATTTCTGTCAATAGGTCACTGAGAATGGTGGTACGATATTTATTTTAGGACTTAATATCATCATCGCTAGATTTGGATTTTTTAAAGGACAGACACGCCCGTAATTAACCTGTTTCTCCGTTCAAAACGACTAACTTTATCGTAAACATTTTTTTTTGCTTGAATTTGAAACTGATATGGCTGGCTGAGAATTAGTAAACAAACTTAACTATTACGGAACAATGAAAATGTTACAACACGCAAAGTTAGGCCCGAAGCAAAATATGATTTCCCAAGCTATTTATAGAAGTGGTCATATAAATGTTTTTGTATACAATACACTTAAACGTATGACGTAATAATCTTTCTCACCAGTATGACCTCATTCTTGAGATGTTAGGTGGTATGATGTTAATTTTTGTAGCAACTATTTTGGTTTCTGAAAATACATTTAAAAACAATTCGCCCTTGATGTAAACAAAATATTACAGAAAAACAAACAATGGTGCGCCAGGCATAGTGCGGCCTAAGGTATGTAATGATTTTCCAATTTATTAATGAATACAAATACAACAATGACAGTTTGTTTTGTATATAACACACTTAAAATTGATGGTGTGACATTTGTTTTTATAACTCTGACCTGATTTTGGATTGTATGAAAGGAGACAGATGGTCTGATTTAAAAATCAAAGTTTTTTTCAGATATTTTTCCATGTGTTTCGAAAGTTATATGTAATGTCTATTTCGGTATGTGATTGTATCATGTTTATAGTATGCTAGGTAATTAACATTGCTCACCCTTTAAAGCAATGTAGGTCCCAGATGTTATGGACTCCCGTGTATAAATACGGAAGTTTGGTTTCTCATGGCACTTCCTCTATGATAGGAATGTTTTTGTCGGTCTCATCAAGTCAACAGGATGACATTTAGTTCTGCAACGTAATTACGTACCACTGCAAAGAACACTGTAACTAAGTATTGAAATATGTTATCCGCCATGAATATTAGGGAGGCACGGTAGTCTAGTAGTAGGACGCTAGGCTCGTGACTGTAGCGTTGCGGGTTCGAGTTACGGCACGACACTGTGTTGTATCTTCGAGCAAGATACTTTACTCCACTTGTTTCAGTCTACTCAGCTGTAAATGAATACGTGGCTGAGCAGCGCTAGAATTGTTGAATGCTAGCTGTTAGTGCCGAAATGACAGCTCCGGCTGAATGTTCCCCAGGGTGAAAAATATTGTCTGGTTGCAAAGACCACGGATAATAATTTCTGAACCGCTTTGAGACGATCTACGAACTAGGTTGTGATAAAACGGTATAGAAGAACCTCGAATTATTATTATTATTATCATAACAAGAATGTTGGTTTGAGCACAGAATCCATGCATGAGCATGATAACTGTTTCATTAATAAGGGCCCAGAGGTCCTAGAACGTGTGTACTTCAGTAAATTTTTGTCGAAATATCACATTTCTAATGTACTGGTCAAGCTTAAATAAAAACACAGTTTATGTAAACAGGTCTATGAAGTTGACGGAATGATGTTGATTTTCACTGTCTCACATACTGTTAGATTAAAAAAAACTGCTTCCAGACTAGGACTTGTATCTTCGTTCCAAATAAGTTTAACACGACGAAAGCATCTAATGGTAAATCAGTTCTCGACATGTTTGAAATGCATTTATGATTACGCATCGTAATATAGCCTGCTCAACCGCAACTAGTAGATTGCCCGCGGGTTATCTGTTACATAGATACTTTTATACAAAATGGATATCGGATTCTTTTCCAACGTCAGGTACAAGAAATTTTTCATCTGTACTTATCTGGATATGTATCCATCTGATAAATCCATGTTTTCTATTAAAAATCAGCTATAAGTTGTCTTACTCTATATAATTTGAATAAATAGTATTAATACAAATAATAATGTACAACATTTATATATCGCCCTAAATATTTTATAAAATTACTATTTAGCGCTTTACAACATATGGATACAAGTATTAGTTATAATTGTAAGAAAGGCTTTCAATCACCATTGTACATTAGGCAAGAAGATAATCATCCCAATGTGCACGTAAATGAATAAATAAAGGGTCGTATGTATATGACGTCTGTGCATATAGCCCAAAATGCAGACATGAAGAGGTGGGTTTTATGTCCTTCTTGAATTTGGGCAATGGTATTTGACTTTCTAATAGCTGATGATAAGCTTTTCGACAACATGAACGTTTCATGCCATTCAATATTCTGATGCAACCAACCATCCCGACACACAATACTCCATTAACCACTTTGAGACGACCTACGAACTAGGTTGGGATAAAACGGTATATGAGAACCTCGAAATGTTATTACTATCAATAAGTACAGACCCTGGACCGTTTTTCTTTACCAAAAGTGCGTTACGTTTCCGTTGCGTTTGCGTTTAAACTGAAAATAAAAACGGTCCAGGGTCTGTACTCAACATAAACGATACAATACAATGCCTGTAATATACGTCCGATGATCATACTTGAACAGTTCTATAATTTTGTTGCGTGTCTGTTTATTATAGAAGATAGATAAGAATAAGGATTTGAAAGATTTTGCTTAGCCCACACTTTTTATGGTGTTTGAAACCAGTTCATCACCTTGCCTGTTTCATCAGATAGCCCATAGAGGGCATTTTCAAGGTCAAAACCGTATAGTCCTTATAAAAAGGAATTATGGTTGTTTTGCATACATCATTGTATCTTGTTCCAATAAAAAGGGGCCGCGGGGACCAAGTGGTTAAGGCGTCTGACATTCTGCCACCACTAGCCCTCCAACACTTGGTCGCTGGTTCGAGACCTTCGTAAGGTAGCTGCCAGGTACTGGCCGTAGGTCGGTCGTTTTACTCTGGGAACTCCGGCTTTTCTCTTCCACCAAAACCTGGCACGTCCTTATATGACCATAGCTGCTAATAGGATGTAAAACAAAAGCAAACCTAATGTCCCCTTAAACTGGATATAAGGACTGATTTACAAATGAGATTTTTTTTCATGATTGTAAGAACATATTTGATGTCAATGCATATTTCAATTTACAGTTGCTTTAACTTTGTGCCGTTAAATCACTTCCAGAGTTCACTTTACATTTCAGATTCTAAGGCGTGTAGTTGTTTCTGATGACTATTTTTGCGTGCAGAAATTTGTATAGGAAGGATGATGCTTTGCTATTTATTAATCATTTTTTCAAGTCATAAGTTTTCAGTTTGTTTTTCCAAGATAAAGAAATAGTCAATAACTGATCGTCTATGTATATAAACAGATCACTAAATTGGTGGTACGATATTATATTTTGTACTTATTCATTGATTACAATTTTGAAGGTCATAGGTTTTTAGTGTGTTATTCCAAGATGTAGAAATAATCAACACATGAGGGGATTCTATTTCTGTAAAAATGTCACTGAGAATGGTGGTACGATATTTATTTTAGGACTTAATATCATAATCGCTAGATTTGGATTTTTAAAAGGACAGACACGCCCGTATTTAACCTGCTTCTCCGTTCAAAACGATTAACTTTACCGTAAACATTTATTTTTTTATGGAATTTGATATGTAAAGATGATATGTTTGTCTGAGAATAAGTAAACCAGCTTAACAATAACGGAACAATGAAAATGTTACAACACGCAAAGTTAGGCCCAAAGCAAGTATTTTGATTTCCCGAGCTATTTAAAGAAGCGGTTATATAAATGTTTTTGTATACAATACACTTAAACGTATAACGTAATAATCATTCTCACCAGTATGACCTCATTCTTGAGATGTTAGGTGGTATGATGCTAATTTTTGTAGCAACTATTTTGGTTTCTAAAAATACATTTAAAAACAATTCGCCCTTGATGTAAACAAAATATTACAGAAAAACAAACAATGATGCGCCAGGCATAGTGCGGCCTAAGGTATGTAATGGTTTTCCAATTTATAAATAAATACAAATACAGCAATGACAGCTTTCGTGTATATAACACACTTCAAACTGATGGTGTGACATTTGTTTTTATAACTCTGACCTGATTTTCGATTGTATAAAAAGGAGACATATGGTCTGACTTTAAAATCAATTTTTTTTCAGATATTTTTCCATGTGTTTAAAAAGTGATATGTAATGTCTATTTCGGTATGTGATTGTATCATGTTTATAGGATGCTAGTAATTAACAGTGCTCACCCTTTAAAGCAGTGTAAGTCCCAGATCCTATGGACTCCCGTGGATTAATACGAAAGTTTGGTTTCTCATGCCACTTCCTCTAAGATAGGCATGTTTTAGTCAGTCTCATCAAGTCAACAGGGTGACATTTAGTTCTGCAACGTCCACCTAATGTTGGTTTCTAAGAGATGTAAGAAATCCTTAAAAATCCCCGTACCACTGCAAAAAAACACTGTAACTAAGAATTGGAAATTGTTTTATCTCATGGTTGATAAAATATACATTGCGGATTTTTTATGAGAAGTGATAAAACGATAAAATAAATACAATACAATCAACAACAGTAAACAAGTAAACAAACAGTGGTCCTAGGCCTGGATTTGAACCCTGAACTTCAGATTGTCAATGATCTAACCGACTGATCTACCAGGTCAACGGCGGAAGTGTCCAGGCCCAACTGTGCTAGAGTTATATCAAAACGGAAGTTACGGAGAGGAAACTATATATATAGAAAACACACACAGTACAATGGGGCGTGAATCCTTAATACAAGTTTTCGTTCCATATATCTGTATATGTTTAGGAGGATATTTTATGTTAATGTTTTTTTCTTTATTTATTATCATGTCAACATTTTGAGGCGATAACACTACTACAGTTATCAAATCATGTTAAGTTTAGGGCACGTATTCATGAAACCATTCAAATGCTCTAGTATTGATTGTTTGCTCAAGCCTTATTTCCTGTTCTGGTTATAAATCAATCTTATTTGTCAATGTTTTGGAATTGAATTGAAATGAAGAGACCTAAATCCAAATACTGTTTTTGATGTTTACAATCGACCTTTTATCGTTGACATGATATAAGTCGATTACAAGATTGTTGGTTTGAACACAGAATCCATGCTTGAGCATTGGAACAGTTTCATACGGGCCGAGAGGTCCTAGAACGTGTGGACCTAGGTAAATGTTAACCGAAATATGACATTTTCGATGTACTGATCCAGCTTGAAAGAAAACGCTGTTTATGTTAACGGATCGCCTAACTTGACGGAATGATGATCATTTTCATTGTTTTTAGATTAAAACAATTATATTTACATTTGTGCTGCAACCCTCTATATGACCATTCTCAGCAGAAATGCACATCATTGGAGTATTAAAGCAGGTACTCGCGTGACGTAACACATGGTTTACTTATGATGTCATAGATTAACCTTGTTCAATGAAAGTCTTGCCGCTTCGCCTTGGATAACATGGAGAATGTCCCCGAGTCAAATGCTCAAATGACTACGGTTAAATATTGGCGCCAATTTTAGTTAAGTAGGGCTTTTCCGTCAGGCCGACTTCATGCAATATGGATGTAACCGATTTGTATTCATACCGGCATGAAAATTAAAAACACGCCGTTCAAAGCCTATTTATCTACTTCCACACTAGGACTTGTATATTCGTTCCAAAAAAGGTTTACACGAAGAAAGCATCTAACATATCCTAAAGAATGGTAATCAGTTCTCGACATGTTTGAAATGAATTTATGATTACGTGCATTATCTAAATGATGTTATCTACACCCGGCTGTCTTTATGGATAGGTTTGGTAGTACAAAGTAATATGGCCTTACTTAATTAATATTTTTCTCAAAAAATTGCATTTAATATGCTTACCGTACATTTCAGCGTATTTCTCATTTCGTCATATTGCCTGCCCAGCCGAAACTAGTAGATTGCCCGCGAGTTATCTGCTACATAGATACTTTGAAACGCAATAAAAATCGTTTTTTTTCTAACGTCACGTACAAGACGTATCCATGTGACTGATCTATGTTTTCTATTAAGATTCAGCTATGAGTTGTCTTACTTTTTATAATTTGAATAAATATTATTAATAATAATATACCAAATTTATAGAGCGCCCTTTCTAATTTGTAAAACTTCTCTAAAGCAATTTACTACATATGGATAATAAATAGTATTAGTTATAACTGTTAAATAAACGGCTTACAATCACCATTATACATCAAGCAAGAAGATAATCATCCCAATGTGCATACACATGAATAAATAAAGGGTCGTATGTACATATAGCCCAAAATGCAGACGTGAAGAGGTCGGTTTTTATGTCCTTCTTGAATTTTGGCCAGGGTATTTGACTTTTTAACAGCTGATGGTAAGCTTTTCCACAACATGAACGTTTCATGCCATTCCATTTTCTGATGCAACCAACTATGCCGACACATAATACCCCATTAACCACTTTGAGACGACCTACGAACTAGGTTGTGATAATGCGGTATATGTAAACCTTCACCGTAATCGAGTCGTGTTCAAATCTACAACAATGTCAAGTATTCAAAGTGAGAACCATGGTTTAAGTTAAAAAAAAAAAAAAAAAAACACGTTTATTTCTTCATTAAAATGGTGACTGTCACTGACATCAATTTTATTTGAACAATCATAGGGGTCACTTGAAGACATCCTTTGACCATGTCGATCATATCAACATTCTGATGAAAAAGGAAACGTGTTCTTATGGTGAAATTGTTGTGACATTATTTTGACTGAGAAGAAAAACGTCCACCTAAACTTTTTTACTACTCAATTTTACGGAAACAGAATACGGCGATCGTTTCATTTTCATGACAACTACATTACTGATTAAGAAGTATAATTTGTGTTCTGGTCACAGACATATCGTTAAACATAAGATTTGGTCATTAATCGTCATTGGCCCGCATAGACCCTACAGTGTTGGCCATTGTTCTGTAAAACACACAATTAGATGTTATGAAATGCATTGACTTCTTTGAAATTGAAACCTATCCACAATTGTTAATGTTTTACAAATATTTACTTATTATGTTTTATCAAAAACATACTAAAAATTACACAAATTGCAATTCTGTAATCAAAATATGTATTTAATGAGTAAGGATTGGTCGGAAATGATTATTTCCCTCAATGTTACATGGAACCAGCCGTGAACTATGGGTTTTTGAAACGATATCCTCAAACTCGCCCAATACAGCAACATATCCGCCCGTTTCGTTGAATGTATATTACCTCCACTTGGCAGACCGCAAAAATATTATTCAGGTGTGAAATTGCTGTTACATTATTATGTAAATCCACACATTATAACTTAAGATGTATCATACCCATCCCGTCACACTCAATTTAAGAAGCATTTATATTATAATGTTTATCTGAACATTAATCTGTTTCATTCATCAATGGTAAGTTCAAGGGATTTTTTCTTACACGCACAAGGAAGACATGCAAAGAGAACCATAATCTGGAAATTCAGAAATCTCGTCTTTATAAGTTCGATTTTAACTTGGCATTGTACATCATCTCATTGCTGCTGTATACGCGACAACACTTAATACCGAACAGAATGTTTGTGTTTATAATAATGCAGGTAAAACAAGTTTGCCATTTATACATGCATTTACTTAGGAGAATATGTATGTTCCATATTTTGCACTAAGTTGAATATTCAAATCAACTCGGCAATAACGAAAGACAATATATGTATTAAAAATGAATTTGAAGTAAATGTATAAGCTTGATACACTTTCTTCACTTCAGCTAAACGCTTAACAATGTTGTATATCTTCTGAGGTATATTCTTGAATTAACTTTCATTTTATATTTATATCATCCCTCAGGTACTTTTGGTGTATCTTCTTCCGGGAGAGGCCCTCCAAACAGCCGACAGTCCCTGTCGTGAACCGGATGTGACTGAAATGGACAGAATGCAAAGAGGCATCTTAGAGAACTACATGTACATGTCGGAAGTGACAAGGAGTCGGAATCAAGTGTTTGGAGGGTAACTATAGATGTTTGTGAAAGTCGTTATTTGTTTAATTTGTTCTGATGTTGGTAACGTACAATGTACATATAACCAGTGTGTTCATTGAAGCTGTTTTTTCTCAACTTCGGGTGTTGAACATCGGATCAGGATCTGAAAAAATAAAAAGGTAAATAATGTTCATTACGGCGCAGCACACGGTGAAGTCCATTACGTCTCATTACATGTCCATTATTAGTTTATATTTAGGGATTATTAAGATTTAAATCACCAAATCTGTGATGATACTATATTATTTACTATTTATTATCTAGATAAGACATGGTT
>NW_018408080.1:407320-413915 GCF_002113885.1 Mizuhopecten yessoensis
TGTTTTTTTTTTTTTTTTTTTTTTTTTTTTTAATTTTTAGGTTGAAACGATATCCTTTCGATAGCTTTCCCGTGTAGTTTGGATGGGTTTTATATTGATATTTATACCCCACACAAGAAGTATCTGGAAGTATCTTCCTGCATGCTAAAATGATAGTTGAAATCCGGAAGAAACTAGAAAAACCCTAAAAAACTTATGATGGGAAACCAGTAATGTTGTGTTATATAAGTTTAATCGAAAAATTCATTCAATAGTTTTTATCAGACAACATTGACTTGACCAGAGGGACTTAGTATAGTCATGACTACTCTACGCTTTAGGGAGGCCCTCTTCTTTCTCTGCCAGGTAACTGTCCCAGGACTGTCAGTTTGTTTCCGATCGTCTTCTGTCAAGACACAGTTTCATACTACGATAATAGCTAATTCATTTACTATCATATTTAGGTCATTTAGTATTTCTAATTTTAATTCACACTTTAGTTCACAAGAGGTATGACACATCATCCTACTGTTTGGGTGATAGGAAATCCTTACTTTTTAAAACAAGGTTATATATAAAAAAAATACTGCTTATGTGAAATTAATCTTTGGTATAGTTAAGTATTATATATATATATATAATATTACAGCTGGAGTAGTGTTTCCATCTCCTCTAAAGAAATCACACATAGAAACGTCATGAAGTATTTTATATATCTTAAATTTGACAAATGATATTTTGACAGGCGATATTATGCGGAAAGATATTTTCTACGAAATATTTGAAAAAGTTTACTTGGAGATATATTAATGAAAGATTTTTGATGGGAAATATTTTAAAGGGATATTTTTTAAGGGAGAAATACTATATTTTGTTAGAAGACATTTTAACGGCAGATGATTTGAAGGGGAACATTTTGATAGAAAATATTTCTAAGGAAGCGATTTTTACGGGTGTCATTTTTCCAGAGGAAAAACTTATTCCTCCGGGTTTCATTTTAATTTCCTGAATATTCCTTTAGTGGATGTTCTTAGTAATGTTTTTCTTCTGCTTTTATTGTTTTTCGATTCCGGTAATAATTTAAATGTTTCGACCTTGAGATCCTATTTATATTGACCCGAAGTATATTTCCTTTTTATCATCTTTACGGCTAAATCAAAATTCACTCTTGCTACCTCTGATTTATAACCCTTCTACATTAAAAACGATATTAAAACTGATACGCAAACATACTGTATCCAGTGTTGAATTGAATTAGCCTATTCTCCCACAACAAAACATGCTTTATAAGCATGACCAGCTTATGATCTTTAAAAAAAAAAAAAATCTCTGAAAAAAATAAATATGAAAGTAACAACTAAAAATTCACGCTTAAGAATCAAAATGATTGTAATCGGTCATTAAACGTATAATAGTTTAAATGATTTTCTAAATTTTAATGAAAATTAACTCTGAACACTTTTATGAACGTTTTTCGTTGATGATAAAGCTTTAAGTAGGCTCTCGGGTTGCTAGATGGGTTAAGGTAACCTAGACTTTACCTGTCTGTATGTAGGGCATGCTTATTCAACCGTGTGAATCAAGAAGTAGCTGAAGCAGGTGACGTTTATAGTTTGAGTTATTGTTCAGAGAGATTTATCAGGTACATGGCCTGCCCGCTACCTATTTGATATCAGTGGATTGACGAAATGAACATCTCGCTTGATTATCTGGATGATATAATCTCCCAACTGTGTATTTATTGCTAGTAATGATCAAAGTAACATGATGAAATACTGTTTTTGTTTTAAATGCATTGGTTTTTTTACGAATCGCTGTGTAAGCTGATCCCATTTTGGGTTAAATTGATGCAAATCCCTCGGTACTAATGTTTAAATGCATATAAAGGTCATAATCTTTTGAACTCATTGGCCTTTATATGCATTTAAACACTAGTACCGAGGGATTTGCATCTTGTGCTTTTTCTATAATTACATCTATCTGTGTTTGTTTTATGTGCTATATTATAAATTGAATCAGCGAACATTTACAATGAAATCTTTTCAATATAGGTCCTGTACTATTCTCAACTGTCTCGCAATACACATACATTGTCAGAGGTTCTATTATTCCCTTTATATATCAGGTGTGACACTGATAATTTAACATGAAATTGAATAAAGTGAATTGATAATTTTTATTTTCTTCCTTTATAGATGACGTCACTGGTTGTTGTTTGTGTGGGACGCGTTCCAATATGTAGAGAGCCGAGCTCAGAGAGGATGAAAAATTTGACACAGATGTTGCTACTAGGAAGCAATCGTTGGCTGACATATGACGCCGTCAATGTCAGATCTAAGGCAGTACTTGAAGTTATGCCGTAAGTATTGCTAGCATAAAACATATATCATTTACATATTCAAAACGAGATTATCAAGACAAGTATAGAATAATTACACAAAGTGATAATTTAACTCTTTGATATATGAGTATATTTCAATGAAACAGTGAAGGAGAAAACTATACAGATGTGAAATGTAGAACATATCGGTAGAGCAAGAATGCTCCTTGCGCCACTCAAAATAATGTCATTGTTTAGCAAATTTCTACAAATATTTATATTGAGACATTGGTCTTAATCCTAGAACTCGGAAATGCGGACACGTTCGTGATATTCTCATATTTATCCTTTGCATAATGATCTACTGTCAGAGTGATGCCAACTCTAAAATACGAACTCGTTCGAGATATCTTGACCTTGGTATAAAGTTTGACCTAAATACGCTCAGAACTCTAGACGATAAGAACTTCTCATTAGCCCCCAACTTAAGCGGCATGGACCTTAAAATATTATTAAAAATAATTGCATAATCACTAATCGATAAGTTAAACACTCAAATTTCAAGTATATCACAATAAGACACATGCTATCGCTATAAAGCGTTTCTATTGATCTTTTATAAAGAAAACATCAAAATTGATAACACTGTTTTCATAATGTTCAATATATTTAAGAAGGCAATTCAGAAATTAATTGACAGAAATGTACTTATGGAAAGCTTGTATTTCTTATCCTGACACAAACAAACAAAAAGTTAGAAGTGAAATTTTATTTACAGTCGGCAGTTTTGTATACTAGTATGGCGTTAAATAATCAATGTCTTTAATTGCGGATTAATCCATCTATGCTGAATGTATAAAAGTCATAATATGGCAACGTATCAAATTTCTCATATTCAGGTCAAAGATTACTGGTGACATTTCCACCAACTGTCCACAAAATACCAACTCAACATGTCCCACCTATATGGTAAAGGAAACAGTTCCAACGAGAATACCTTCTGTCATTATGCATGCACGCTGCGCGTGTGATCAGTGTCAAATATCCGGATTGCGAGGAAAGAACAAACAGAGGTATATGTGTGAGCCTTTGCACCGCTTCCTTCCGGTGTTAAAGAGACAGGATGTGTGTGTGAATGGGGAATACGACTACGTCATTGTTCAGCAGAGAGTGGCCGTGTCCTGTCACTGTGTCCGCAAACCAATAACGAAGAAGGGTAGAAAAAAAGGCAGGAAGAGTAAATCAAAAAAGCAGAAAATATCTACAAATCATAAAAGTCCGAAAAACTTTTCCAAATGATTGTTGACCTTCTTAGCGTGTACTGACTTAATGTTTTAATTTATTAAAAGATGGTTACGGTGATCTGTTGTTTATTATTTCTTGAAATAATATTGGATTGTTCTTGTTTCCCTTTCGTTCCATTACAAATGCTCTCCGATTGAAGTTGTATTTAGAGTTGTATTAGTAAGCGTATATCACTCAATGATTGTGATACAAAGTGTGTAGACCCAAATATTTTGCTAAAGCAATAGTCCTAACACCTTATTGTTAACAATAGGAATGTTTTAAAGATGAACTCATAACAAATGAAAAAAGTGCCGTTAATTTTCTGATGTTCGTTATAATGTTATTGGTAATTGTGTTTCACTCTACTAGCTTCACAATATATTCAGAACAGTGACTGCAAAAGCTGTTCACATTCAGTGATTGCACTATCTCAGCAACTGTGATATCGTGTTCACTAATCTTCAACAAGTTATAAATACATGTGTAATAAACCTTTCTTTGATGTACGTATTTACTGCGTGTGTAATATATCTACCTGTGACAAAACTAGTAAATACATGTGTAATACACATATCTGTGACACATGTAGTAAACACATTTGTCATAGACCTATCTGTGACACATGTAGTAAATACATTTGCCATAGACCTATCTGTGACACATGTCGTAAATACATTTGTCATAGACCTATCTGTGACACATGTAGTAAATACATTTGTCATAGACCTATCTGTGACACATGTAGTAACTACATTTGTCATAGACCTATCTGTGACACATGTAGTAAATACATTTGTCATAGACCTATCTGTGACACATTTAGTAAATACATTTGTCATAAACCTATCTGTAACACATGTAGCAGATACATGTGTCATACACATTTCTGTGACCTAATTAGAGGAAACATGGGTAATATACCTATATCTGCCATTTGTTGTAGAAACATATTATTTGACTTTTTTCGGAAGATAGATTTGTAATAAACATTTCTGTTACACATGTAGTAAATCTTTGTGTTATACACCTTTCTTAGGTGTATGTAGTTAATGCGTGTGTAATATACGAATATGTGACACATTTACATGCATATGTGACAAATGTAGTATATACATTTGTCTTACACGTATCTGTGACACATATAGAAGAAACATGAACTAAAACAAAGTCTTACATTATGAGATACCTCTTGTTTACGAAGTGGCTTCAAACGAATATGAATTTAAAAAAAGAATAAAACAATTTTGTCTTAAATATTTTCAACAGTATCATTTTCGCAAATGACTTGTTTTGAAAACATCTTTATAGCATCTCATCTTAAACATTTATCACGATTGATACATTTGGAAACCAGTCCTTAATAAAAAAGGCAAAATGTAAAAAGTCATAGATCGATGCTAACGATAATGTGAGGAAGGCTCATTTTGCTAAATACCATTCTACTACCAAGATAATTCACCATGTTGTAAGTCTTCCCGTATGATCAGTGATTATAAACGTAAAAAATGTGTTGAACATTGTTTAAGAATATTTTGACAAACTATCAGCTTTCCACTAAAAACGAAAACTGAATCATGTTAGTAAATCAGTTTTCGTATTTTTATAAAAATGCCATTTAGGAAGGGATAAATGAGTAGTTAAAAAGTCATGTTTGGTTCAATACCTACTTGTAACGATAAACTCTTTAGTCTGCAAAAGATTGAATGTATTTTTTTTTGAAAAATAACATTTGACGATTTATAGTTGGGGGCAAACTTAACTTGGTTCAGCCTGGTGTACTGGAATTAACAAGGAAAGAGATTTCTAGTGCTGTGCACTAGATTAAAAAAGCATGTGCACTAAAGCTCAGAACCTTATCTACTAGAGTTAAAAAGCTTATGTACTAGGGTTAACAAGCCTGTGCACTAGAGTAAACAAGCTTGTACACTAGAGTTAAAAAGCTTGTAAACTAGAGTTAACAAGCTTGTACACTAGAGTTAACAAGCCTGTGCACTAGTGTTAACAAGCTTGTAAACTAGAGTTAACAAGCTTGTACAATAGAGTTAGCAAGCATGTGCACTAGAGTTAATAAGCTTGTACACTAGAGTTAACAAGCCTGTGCACTAGAGTTAACAAGCTGGTGCACTAGAGTTAACAAGTTTGTGCACTAGAGTCAACAATCTTGTACACTAGAGTTACATTGTAGCAGGCCTGTGAACTAGAGTTAACAAGCTTGTACACTAGAGTTAACAAGCCTATACATTAGAGTTAACAAGCCTGTGCACTAGAGTTAACCAGCTTGTACACAAGGGTTAACAAGCTTGTACACAACAGTTAACAAGTCTATGCACTAGAGCCAACTAGCTTGTGCACTAGATTTAAAAAGCCTGTAAACTAGAGTTAACAAGTCTGTCCACTAGAATTAATAAGCTTGTACACTAGGGTTAACAAGCTTGTGCATTAGAGTTAACAAGTCTGTACACTAGGGTTAACAAGTGTGTACACTAGAGCTAACAAACCTATGCACTAGAGTTAACAAGTTTGTGCACTAGAGTTAACAAGCTTGTACACTAGTGTTACATTGTAACAGGTCTGTGAACTAGAGTTAACAAGCTTGTACACTAGGGTTAACAAGTGTGTACACTAGAGTTAACAAGCCTATGCATTAGAGTTAACAAGCCTGTGAACTAGAGTTAACAAGTTTGTGCACTAGAGTCAACAATCTTGTACACTACAGTTACATTGTAGCAGGTCTGTGAACTAGAGTTAACAAGCTTGTACACTAGAGTTAACAAGCCTGTGCACTAGAGTTAACAAGCTTGTACACAAGGGTTAACAAGCTTGTACACAAGAGTTGCCAAGTCTATGCACTAGAGCTAACTAGCTTGTGCACTAGATTTAACAAGCCTGTAAACTAGAGTTAACAAGTCTGTACACTACAATTAATAAGCTTGTACACTAGGGTTAACAAGCTTGTGCATTAGAGTTAACAAGTCTGTACACTAGGGTTAACAAGTGTGTACACTAGAG
>NW_018408080.1:417198-482463 GCF_002113885.1 Mizuhopecten yessoensis
TAGAGTTAACAAGCTTGTGCACTAGAGTTAACAAGCCTGTGCACTAGAGTTAACAAACTTGTGAACTAAAGTTAACAAGCCTGTGTACTAGAGTTAACAAGCCTGTACAATAGAGTTAACAAGCTTGTACGCAAGAGTTAACAAGCCTGTGCACTAGAGTTACCAAGCTTGTACACAAGAGTTAACAAGCCTGTGAACTAGAGTTAACAAGCTTGTGCACTAGAGTTAACAAGCCTGTACACTAGGGTTAACAAGCCTGTGCACTAGAGTTAACAAGCCTGTGCACTAGAGTTAACAAGCTTGTACACAAGAGTTAACAAGCCTGTGCACAAGAGTTAACAAGCCTGTGCACTAGAGTTACATTGTAACAGGCCTGTGAACTAGAGTTAACAAGCTTGTGCACTAGAGTTAACAAGCCTGTGCACTAGAGTTAACAAGCCTGTGCACTAGAGTTAACAAGCTTGTACACTAGGGTTAACAAGTGTGTGCACTAGAGTTAACAAGCCTGTGCAGTAGAGTTAACAAGCTTGTACACAAGAGTTAACAAGCCTGTGCACAAGAGTTAACAAGCCTGTGCACTAGAGTTACATTGTAACAGGCCTGTGAACTAGAGTTAACAAGCTTGTGCACTAGAGTTAACAAGCCTGTGCACTAGAGTTAACAAGCCTGTGCACTAGAGTTAACAAGCTCGTACACAAGAGTGAACAAGCCTGTGAACTAGAGTTAACAAGCTTGTGCACTAGAGTAAACAAGCTTGTATACAAGAGTTAACAAGCCTGTAAACTGGAGTTAACAAGCCTGTATACTAGAGTAAACAAGCCTGTACACTAAAGTTAACAAGCTTGTACACTACAGTTAACAAGCCTGTATACTAGAGTTAACAAGCATGTGCACTAGAGTTAACAAGCTTGTACACAAGAGTTAACAAGCCTGTGAACTAGAGTTAACAAGCTTGTGCACTACAGTTAACAAGCCTGTACACTAGTGTTAACAAGCATGTGCACTAGAGTTAACAATCCTGTGCATTAGAGTTAACAAGCTTGTACACAAGAGTTAACAAGCCTGTGCACAAGAGTTAACAAGCCTGTGCACTAGAGTTACATTCTAACAGGCCTGTGAACTAGAGTTAACAAGCTTGTGCACTAGAGTTAACAAGCCTGTGCACTAGCATTAACAAGCCTGTGCACTAGAGTTAACAAGCCTGTGCACTAGAGTTACATTCTAACAGGCCTGTGAACTAGAGTTAACAAGCTTGTGCACTAGATTTAACAAGCTTGTGCACTAGAGTTAACAAGCTTGTGCACTAGATTAAACAAGCCTGTGCACTAGAGTTAACAAGCCTGTGCACTAGAGTTACATTGTAACAGGCCTGTGAACTAGAGTTAACAAGCTTGTGCACTAGAGTTAAAAAGCCTGTACCCTAGTGTTAACAAGCCTGTGCACTAGAGTTAACAAGCCTGCGCGCTAGAATTAACAAGCTTGTGAATTAGAGTTAACAAGTCGGTACACTAGGGTTAACAAGTGTGTACACTAGAGTTAACAGGCCTATGCATTAGAGTTAACAAGCTTGTGCACTAGAGTTAACAAGCTTGTGCACTAGATTAAACAAGCCTGTGCACTAGCATTAACAAGCCTGTGCACTAGAGTTAACAAACCTGTGCACTAGAGTTAACAAGCCTGTACACTAGAGTTAACAAGCTTGTACACTAGGGTTAACAAGTGTGTACACTAGAGTTAACAAGCCTATGCATTAGAGTTAACAAGCTTGTGCACTAGAGTTAACAAGCTTGTGCACTAGATTAAACAAGCCTGTGCACTAGCATTAACAAGCCTGTGCACTAGAGTTAACAAGCCTGTGCACTAGAGTTACATTGTAACAGGCCTGTGAACTAAAGTTAACAAGCTTGTGCACTAGAGTTAACAAACCTGTGCACTAGAGTTAACAAGCCTGTACACTAGAGTTAACAAGCTTGTACACTAGAGTTAACAAGCCTATGCACTAGAGATAACAAGTTTGTGAACTAGAGTTAACGAGCTTGTACACAAGAGTTAACAAGCCTGTGCACTAGAGTTACATTCTAACAGGCCTGTGAACTAGAGTTAACAAGCTTTTGCACTAGAGTTAACAAGCTTGTGCACTAGAGTTAAAAAGCCTGTGCACTAGCATTAACAAGCCTGTGCACTAGAGTTAACAAACCTGTGCACTAGAGTTAACAAGCCTGTACACTAGAGTTAACAAGCTTGTACACTAGGGTTAACAAGTGTGTACACTAGAGTTAACAAGCCTATGCATTAGAGTTAACAAGCTTGTGCACTAGAGTTAACAAGCTTGTGCACTAGAGTTAACAAGCCTGTACACTAGTGTTAACAAGCCTGTGCACTAGAGTTAACAAGCCTGCGCGCTAGAATTAACAAGCTTGTGAATTAGAGTTAACAAGTCGGTACACTAGGGTTAACAAGTGTGTACACTAGAGTTAACAGGCCTATGCATTAGAGTTAACAAGCTTGTGCACTAGAGTTAACAAGCCTGTACACTAGTGTTAACAAGCCTGTGCACTAGAGTTAACAAGCCTGTGTATTAGAGTTAACAAGTCTGTACACTAGAGTTAACAAGCCTGTGCACTAGAGTTAACAAGTCTGTGCATTAGAGTAAACAAGTCTGTACACTAGGGTTAACAAGCCTGTACACTAGAATTAACAAGTTTGTACACAAGAGTTAACAAGCCTGTGCACAAGAGTAAACAAGCCTGTGCACTAGAGTTAACAAACTTGTGCACTAGAGTTAACAAGCCTGTGTACTAGAGTTAACAAGCCTGTACAATAGAGTTAACAAGCTTGTACGCAAGAGTTAACAAGCCTGTGCACTAGAGTTACCAAGCTTGTACACAAGAGTTAACAAGCCTGTGAACTAGAGTTAACAAGCTTGTGCACTAGATTTAACAAGCTTGTGCACTAGAGTTAACAAGCCTGTGCACTAGCATTAACAAGCCTGTGCACTAGAGTTAACAAACCTGTGTATTAGAGTTACAAAGTTTGTACACTAGAGTTAACAAGCTTGTACACTAGAGTTAACAAGCCTATGCACTAGAGATAACAAGTTTGTGAACTAGAGTTAACAAGCTTGTACACAAGAGTTAACAAGCCTGTGCACTAGAGTTAACAAGCCTGTGTACTAGAGTTAACATGACTGTACACTAGACCTAACAAGCCTGTGGACTAGAGTTAACAAGCCTGTGCACTAGAGTTAACAAGCATGTGTACTAGAGTTAACAAGCCTGTACACTAGACCTAACAAGCCTGTGGACTAGAGCTCACAAGCTTTTGCACTAGGTAAAAACAAGGAGAAATATGTGGTCATTTTGCGTGTGAATTGTATTCAGTTTTAATGACTCGTTTGAACAATTTTCGTAACTACTGTGTTCTATTCGTCCTATTGTAAACATCTATAGAAGTCGAATAAAATGATCGAATAACGCTTATTGGCTTGAATTAACTTTTGAGATATCAAAAAAATATGCTGAAATGTCAACAAATCTCTAGAAGTCAAAAAAGCTTCGGAACGAATTTGAAGAAAAAAAACCCATTACATGGCAGCAATTGCAAAAGATTAAGGAGGATAAGACCAGATGTTCCGGAAGGGTAATCCTCTTCTGCTTCATCGACGGCAACCGCTATGTGAGTATAGGTCGAATCGAACATGGCGGCAATTGAAAAAAAAAGAATAAGGAGGATAAGACCAATGTTCCGGATGGGTAATCTTCCTCTACTTCGTCGACACCCTCCATGTAAATATAGGTCAAATCAAAGTAATGATGAGTGCCTGGTGGGTTCAATGAAACAATGACGCATATAAACGAGTACATCAAAAGCATCGCATAGAATATTTCCGAACACGATCATAATTTCTACCATCAAAAAGTGTCTGTAAATTTCAACTAACATCGTTTAAAACCTTGCGTCGTAAGTTTCCCGATCAGCAGACGACATCTATCACGGAAAACATTATACACAGAGGAAGCTAATTCATTTTGACGTTCTGTAATATAATACTGTTTATGTTAAAACTACCTCAATAGCGTAACTGATAATATTGTAATAGTTCTATTTAAACTATGTCACACAGGTACATGGCCACGCTTGGTTGATTCTGATCTACCTTTAGATTGTCCGTACAACAACGGGTGCTGATGTACTCTATCGTATCATTCGTGTAAACGCTCATACCATGTTTGTTAAGGAACATCATTTCTACCTTTTGTATTATTTATTATTTAATTGTCATGTCAGCGAATTGATACATGTTTCTTTGAAGGTATTGGGTATTATGATTGCTGAGAAGTGTGTTTGTATCATTTTGATATCGTTGTTAGTTAGCTTTTTGATTAAATATGTAAAAAGGTTTCACCTTTCCTAAATATCATTTATATTGTACTAAAAGTTCTTTTACGCTTAGCACGTGCAAATTATTTTTTTTTATAACGAATGGAAGACCCTTGTAATCTTATTTACTTACTTATGTATGATCATGCGAATAGAAGCGCGTGTTATAAATCGTTGGTAAAACATTATAGAAAGTTGGTTGTAAAGTTTTATATATAAATATATAAATCCAGCATCCATTCAGTGTGTTCAAAATGAAAATTATAGAAAAAAATACTTTCTTTAAAAAAGCCCAAGATGTTTTCTATTGTATGTGTGATGTTCTCATACTTCTTTCATATCCTTTTATTCCATAACAAACACTGAGTTTCATATCGAACATGATCACCAAAGTGTACTGAGTAGTGTGATCCACAGCAGTCTATCTGATCACACTAAATATGTTGTTACATTGAAATTTAATACATTGCTCTCCATTACTCTTCCTCGGCAAAAGTATGAGGCTGTTTTTCTGGTCCCTGGTTATGTCCTATCGTTTATATTATAAGAAGTCAGGCATGCGATTAACAAAAGATCCGTAAAAAGTTATTGTTCTTTTCAGCTTTTTATTGTTTACGTCATAGAAAAGTTATATTTCCGTACTTCTAGTGACATTATCGTGTATAATGACTTTGTGAGAAAAACGAGTAACCGACATCCTACAATTTACTGGTACAGTATCTAAATAAAATTGTAATATGACGACCAATAACTTAAACTTAAATATTTCTATATAAGCAATTTATGCTTCATATGCATATTTCACATGCGTCCATATAATAAAAAGAACACGGCAAACAATATACGTCAAATGCAACACTGTTTTATTACATCAAAACGAGTAAATAATGAAAATATATTGAGACTTTGAACCTTGTTAAAACAAGACAAAATGTAAATGGTTTATTATGCATAAATATATCTCTTTCTATAATGATTCATATGTAAAATGAAAATAACAGAATACTGCTAAAAAGAAAAGATCTTCATAAAATCCTTTATTACATAAAAAATGTCACTTTAGGCTACCTCGAATTATTTTTTACTTAACTCATTCACCAATAAGGACACATTTGAACTCTTCCAGTTCAAATGTTGGAATACTTTATTATGAAATTTCAGGGGTGAATGATTTAAACTAGTATTTCCTGTAAGCCATACTAAAATACGCCAGGGTTGTCGGGAGGTGCAGTGGATAGCGCACCCGCCTTTTACCAAGTCGACCGGGTTCGATTCCCAGATCGGACGTGAAATTGTATGGCGTCACCTGTCCGACGACGTGGGTTTTCTCCGGGTACTCCGGTTTCCTCCCACACTAAGACCCCCTCCCACGCTAACATCCGGGCCAACAAGAGTGATTGATATACGTTAACATCACTTGTGTCATAATTGTTGTAAAATAGATCAAGTTTATATACTAAAACAAGTTCTAGCTTCTAGGCTGCGGTCAACCTCGGGGACTGAAAGTCAAAAACAATTTTACCTTAACGGCAACAAAAACGCACAAACATGTACCAAAAGTCAACAAAAAATAGCAGAGATCAAGGACAGCAAACAAAACATTAGGATATAGAAAAAATACAAAAGTATGAATCCCTCCAACCCCCAACCGAAAAAAAAAATACAAAAGATTGCGTAAAGATATTGCATAAAATATAAACCTCCCACCAATAAGACAATTAAAAAAATTAAAAAAACAGTATTAAAAAATATATATTTAAGGATTGACCTTCATGTTGACGGCGTATATGGTAGAATGAACTCGGTTGGCAACGAACATATTCTATGGTGCGCGTCATAATGAAGGCCAATCCTTAAATTTACATTCAAAAGGTGTTTAAATGATACATTACGCAGAAAAAGTCAAAGTGGGTTGCCACAATGGTAACATCGGCAGCCTTGGTTGCTAAAACAATATAGTTCCAGTTATTCTACATCGATATATGAGTAACTTTAGAAAATACGCAGTGAACAGCAATATTTGTTTCCTTTCATGGTTTTCAAATTCAAAACTGAGCAATGTGAGAAGCCCTCCGAACTGTTCTATCCATTTACAACGGTCGTCATGTTCGCACATTGACACACTGCTCATGGAGTGACGCGGTCGAATGTTTCAGAACAAAGCAGCCATTGTTGACGTTACCGCCAAAGAAATGTTAACGTGCATCCATGGAATAAGACGTTTGTCAGCATTTTTTTGTTGTATCATTAGACACAATGGATCCCGAATATGTTCTGTGTATCTAGCTGGTGAATGAACCAAGCATTGGTTGTCATTGGACTGTTATCTTGCTGAAGCGTAAACGGCGCCTTATTTGAAACGGGTATCAATCCACCGAACCTTTTTTCACTGCATATACGCTAATTTATACTCAATCAGACTTTACTAAGCTAAAGGAGGGAGACATGTAAATATAAGAATGTACAACTCCCCACAAATCTATACCACATATCACATCTGAGTGTATAAAGCTCTTCAAAAATGAACAAAAAAATCACAAAGTTTATTAAAACGATTAAATTGAGATAAAATCTATCTTAAAAAAACACTAAACAAACTACATCATACATGCACCTTCAGGTTTTGTATATTAAACACTGTATCTTGGTCCCTTAACATATTTTTTCATAAACTTAATTTCCTCTTATTTCCGATTGGTAAATATATATCGTATACTGGTTCATATAACACGACCAGTGACATGCTTCAATGTGTAGACTGACAAAGCTATAGACAAGGAGGTGACAAATAGTGTACGAGATGACAATCAAATCGACAAGTCAAGTCATTAAGCTCGGAGACTTAGAACAATAGGATCATTTTAGTGAATTCTTGCATTTAAGTATTCCGCCGAGGTAAACATATGCACCCCACCGCAACTTGTTGCATTTCGACATTATAAACAACCTCGCCATTTCTACACGTTCCAGACTTTCTGAGAACCGGAAGTTGTCGATGAATAGCATGGCACATGTTGTTCTGTCCAACAAGGCAATGTCTACAGAGACATCTGGTTTGGGAAATGTTGACAGGAATTCGGTCAAGGTCGGACTCGATGAAATTATAGGAAGGACAGACTGTATTCATAGCGCCTTGCTGCATCAGTGAACGCCGAGACGGGCATCGATCGTCATTGGGTACAGGACTGTAAACAAAAAACAGATTAGTTTTACATTTTCCATAAATCGCAGAGAACAATATTTAGCTAAGTTTTGCATTTATTTGAAAAGTTACTAAAAAATAATTAAGGAAGAATCAATACTAGTATATCAAAATTATGTTTTTTTTATTAAAAAATAAAAAAGTAACAATGGTCACAATTTGTGGAACTTCTTTCTTCCATAATTTTATGCTTTGTTCAACAAGTTGGCATTATTGTGTTTCAAGCGATCCGTCTGATTACAAAGAGAATAGTGTTTAGATGATGAATGTGATAATTGATGTTACAAAATTTTATGTTTACATATTGTTTGTGTTTAAAAACCTGACGACTTGTAAGCTGAATGCAAATCTTTTGAAAGCATGTCTACATCGCTGAGGAAAGTTTGAACATCCGGTTTTATTCTGAAAGTACTTGTTCTGGTGTCTCCATCTAAATATTTTTTTTATATATAAAGACATATTCCAGGGGCGCAGATTGTAAGTGAGGATAACCCCTTGGATTTCGAGGATGAGTTTTGCCCTAACTTTATCGATTTTCAGTTCGAATTTGTTGATACTTTCATATTCTCTTGTTGTTTATTGAGGAGCACGATGACAAATGTAAAAAATAAAAAAAACGTTTTCGAAAGTTCAGAATTTCAGCTCCTTAGATTTACAGAGGGAACCAATCCACCTGTCGATCAAGGCTTGTGTTAGACCGAAAACTGAAACATCCCGTTATACTAACTCCTTCGGCAGTTTTCGTTACTAAATCACGGAAATGAGCGAGCCAATCAGGTAAGACGTAGGAGGAGCATGTACTGACCTGACCCATCGTTGTTGTTATCGATCGTGTGATAAAGGCTCAATTATATCAACAGAACAGAATGGTTTCCGGAACTTGCGGTTCGAAATATGGTATTCGAAGAATATCACCGATTTTTGTTTGACATAATAAATTATAAAAGTATAATAGCTTTGACTTTCAGGATATATCTTCGCCCCAGGAAAAAAAGCTATTGTTGCATGGAAATCAGAACATTCAACCTGACCCATCGTTGTTGTTATCGATCGTGTGATAAAGGCTCAATTATATCAACAGAACAGAATGGTTTCCGGAACTTGCGGTTCGAAATATGGTTTTCGAAGAATATCACCGATTTTTGTTTGACATAATAAATTATAAAAGTATAATAGCTTTGACTTTCAGGATATATCTTCGCCCCAGGAAAAAAAGCTATTGTTGCATGGAAATCAGAACATTCAACCCAATGCTTCAAATGTATACAAATATAAAGTGTATGACTTACTCTCCGTAGGGGGAATGACTGTTTATGTAAAGATACTCCGGAAGGGTACTCTTGAGCTGAGTTAAATCCTCTAAGCTTGGTTCTCTACACACCACCGCAGCAGACAGGCCTACAGTCAAGATCAGAAACAGCAAGGCCACCTGAAACAAGGCATTTGACATATAATGAAAGAAGGTAAAAGGATTATGTTTATTCTTTAGCAGTACAATAAGTAAGTTTTATAAATCAGTGTAAAGCTCGTGTACAAGGTGGTGAGAAATCATGAATGAAATAAAAATCCTTATTTCTAAGCTGATCTATTTAAAGAATGGAAAGCTCAAAAGATATTAGAATGGAAAGTTTTCTTTTTGTTTGGAAAATGCAGACATTTGTTTTGATTCGTTTCTTAAACAAATAATCATATTGAATCCTTACACATGCAGTTTTAGTTTTGAATATCAATATATTTTTGAAACAGGTTGTTTTCGATAAGTCACCAATTATCTAATTATCCTTTGAATAACTTGTTCCAAAAAACTTTAAAAAGGTTTTCGTACATGACGTACCGGAAGTTAGCTATTTAATTTCCTTTCTTCGTTAAAACTTGCCCCTAAGCCATATACTCATGATTCGTGTCATTCTAAGTTTGCCATCAAATGAACATTTCTAACAATGCTTTCGGAACTAAATGATTAAGGCACATAAAACGTTTAACATTTTGGTTGTAAGTTTTAACACAAACCAGTAGCAATAATGGAAACAGTTCAGATCTCTGGATATTCATGTTAATTTAGAGAAGCAATACGGACGATATAAGGCAGAAAACAATATAATGTTCGTGTAAAGATATTTTAATGCAAATGGGATAGTTATATCATACGCCGTTAAATATTTTCGCTTTAGTCGAACATTCGTCAATTTCTTTGTCTGACGTATTGTTCGTTGCTCGTATTTGTTAAGCAATGTTGTCTTGTCGCTTTGACACTAAATGCTTTGTACAATTAGTAATAATTTGTGGGAAAACAAACTCATCAAAGACTACATCAAATCTTATCCTTTGAAAACATAGAAGAGGTAAAATGATTTCATTCTTTCGAACAAATACTATTAACTAAATCGGCAACAAGTTCAAACAAAGCAATCAACTTGATTTTATTTTTGCTGAGGTATTTTGCATGTGTTAATAATCCTGCATTTTGATTTATGTACATGTGTATAATTTAACCATCGATATAGGTAGAGTTCTAAGCTCGCATCTGTGTTGCATGTGTAATCTATGGATCTATCAGATCGAATTAAATTTTGTTACTTTTCACTAAAAAATGGTTATGTTGCGATTTTAATATGTCAATGTGACATTGAAAATTGTACTTATCTATCAACAACAATTATCAATCACTAAACTGACAACGTGTTTGTAGGGTTGTCCCTTCATTGTCGTTCAAGTAATACGGATACACGTCGTATTTATAAAAGCACCTTGTTGAATTCGTCACGGTTTACTAGATATTTATGATGTAAATATACAGATTAAACGGCATTTAAAGAATTGTTATGCAGTTATGATCCACAGTGACGTTCGTGCATACATATTCGCAGTAAACGCCCTTAATTGCATATTAATATATAAACCGCAGAGCATCCTACCTGCAGGCAAAACAAATAACAGTCAAACCAAGTATATTTAAGCTGTATGTTACTATACCATTAACGTTTTTATAGATATTAGACTGTTGTAATCAACTAATTTCAAAACGTAGGAACATGTATACAATTGATTAATAACACATATGTAATAAACTATTATCAGCAATGATATGTAATTTCATTTTAAAGATATTTGAAATATATCTAGAAACAATTATGATACAAAACATTGAAAAAAATATGTAAAATTGCTTTTTCTTAATATCAACTAAAATGAACTATGACCGTAATGCACTCTTCATATCACACGAGGAAACGTCATGATTGCTATCTTAATACAAATAACAAAATAAGATGCTGGAGATGCAATATAAAACGCAACAATAGGTAATAAACTGGTACAAGAAAGGACATCGTGAAACCCTACATAAAACCGGATGCCAAACAGATGCCCCAAGAAGGTAAATGCATCCTATCTAAATGCGACACCAATTATGCCCTTTGTTCAGTGCAAAACGTGTCTCGCACCAAACCTACACGACTCTAAGCTAATGCAGTATATATCTGTTCATGTACTCCAAGTGGAGGCAAAACCGTAATTCGAAATCGAAATTGATAAAACTAAACCAAAATACGAAAAAAACACAAATGAACAAACATGGAGGCTACTATAAAAGAAGAAGAGTAATAAAACCAGGTATTCCAGAAGGGTTACATAAATGACGACACACCATGTTTACCAAGGTTAAATCTACGAACTGCCATGTCCAGAAAGCGTGAGCCGGGTTAGTTACAAAGAACCAAAGCTCCCTAATGAGCATAACCTAAAACATAAACCGTCACATCATACTCAGAAATAGTATATTTTCCTATGCCATCATGATATCATAAAAAGTAAGTTCAAATTATATACATTACCTTGATAAAGTACGCCATAGTAGTCAATATTGTTTTGCTGCAAACTCAAATTAAATCTTGATGAAAAAAACGAGCTTTTATATTGTTTAATGAAAGGAAAATCCAAAAAATCCACATGCTTCCGTTTTCCTATAATAATAGTTTTCCAGATTGGCTAGAACCGTTTCCGATCTGGTGGCCAGAGAAAATGTCATAGTGGGCATTCAAGACTTCCTTGTTGCGATGTACTTTGGAATTCTCAGGGTAATTTTTCCCTTCTTGTATAAACCATTTGGTATTGGAGGGGTTGTAATCCAAAACGGTCAGTATGTAGCACGAAACGCAATCCTACATGACTGTTGCAATTGATTGCGTGACCGACTACATTCCAGGTAGAGTTTCCTCCCTATTGTATTGTAATGGACCGGGTATCTCTAGGCCTTGAACATATGTCCTGACTCGCATTACTCAGCATTTATCATTAACATTTAAAATTAAAAACACAACGCACTTAAACGTCACGTTCGCCTCCTTTTGTTTGTTCGCGGCTTTTGTTTTGTTTTGTTGTCTAATAATTACCAATCATTGCCTTTTTTGTGTTTTTATTAAGGTTAAAGTTTTGACTTTCTGTTTCACTTGATAGACTTGCTTTGTTTTGAAATGAATCGTTTTCCGCATTAAATGCAATTAATAACGATAATGTACATACACATATACTAATTCATGATAAAGAATTTCACAGTGTTAAACAACAGAAATATCCAGTATGTTTTTTTCATGAAAGTGAATGTGTTTTTTATGAAAGCAATTCTTTAAGCTATTGTGGCGACCGCTGAAATAAGCTGGTATTGAATAAGTTTATTATTACCTATCTGTCATATAATTTTACATCTATCTTCGATATTTTTTTTTTTTTTTTTTTTTTTTTTTTTTTTTANTTATCACTAAGTTAACTAAGGTTGTCCATCTTTTAGTTATTTAAAACATCCTCTATTACTGCGCCACTATAATTACATAATTTACTTATAAATCCTCCATGCCTGTAAATAGGTAATATGGTAAGTTGTTAATCTCATTCTCCCATCTGTTTTAATAGTTGAATGTTTGTCTTTCTAAACGAGGTTTTGTGCACTGAAAAACAAATACAAGATCTAAATGTGTACATTTATTTTTTCTATTTTTGTAACTATTCAAACCAAAAGTAGGTCTTGTAAAACTCCGAGTAAAAATGATGAAATCTGAATGATTTTTTTTTTTTTAGGTTTAAATAATCTCGTGATAATATTGGAAACCCACCAGAACGTCCTATCTTCAAAGATATCCTTTATTGTATTTCCAGTGAATGTTCGTGAACAGATTTGATGAAGTTGCTGTGTCGTTTTGGTGATTCGGTTTACTCGCCATATTTATATTGTCCATCATATAGGAAAATGTCTGAAAGAATTTCATCATTGCAATGAATACAACGTTAGTTCAAATTGAACTTAGGACTAGCTGTATGAACAATTACTTTGCTTATGTTTGTCAAGTATTGAAATTAATTTGCAGAACATGTACCGCGCGTGAAATATTCTGACAAATAATCGTTATAGAAAATATTATTTTTTATGTAATATGACATACCGTATAAGACATTAGTTTGATTGACTGAGGTATTTTCAATATTACGAGATTCATATTCGAATTTTCCGCATATTATGATTTGGTTTCGTTTCTATGATTTCCTGTTTTGCATATTGCCTATATGATATATAGGTAGCATTGCTTTAATATTTAAAAAAATCATCATAACATATGGTGTAGGGTGAAAATGTGTTCCATTTAGTAATAAGTCTACCGAAGATTCCATTTTTACGGCTTTATAAGGTTTTTAACCGTAAAATCAAAGCTGGGGATTAAGAAAATTGGATAGGTAGAACCATTCTACCATAAGGGTTATCGACTCATAAGCAACACAGGAGATTTCAAAAAGAATAGTGTATTATTAATTCTCAGTCGGAAAATTTGGTTCAAAGTCTCTCTTTCTTAACGTTAGTAAATAAACTGTATGCATTGCTTGAAAGAAGATAATTAACTGTTACTGTGATCGAAAATATGTTGGAAAAGATCTTAAACAACTTCAATGGCTTGCTAGCACTCTGATTTAATAGCGATTGGTTGCATTACTGAACTACTCTTTCAATTGGCTAATTACAAGTCCTCTAAGATTTAAACAGCTATTATTTTCTGATAAAAATACAAAATGAAATACATCGAATTCTGCTTCCGGAAATATATACTGGGAAATTTTGACTAGATAGAAATGTTCATATCTGTGAAAATAATATATCACTAACTACCATGCGTTTTGATGTCAAAGTAAAGTCAACGGAAAAACAAAACTCAATTTAAACGAAAAATCTTTATTTTAAAGCATAGATATATGTTAAAAAATCTGAAAACCCATATGTAGATAAAATGAATATTGTAAATTTGTATAAATGTAAACGACAATAATTATTCATCGGACATTTAAAGGTTGGCATGCAATGTACATTAACGAGGTAGAATGGACTTCATTGTCTCTTGACATTTAACAAATATAATAAACACTTAAATAGACCATAGCCAGTTTGTGTTTACAACACTGTAAAATAAATACCTGTCAACGATTTCGTCAAGCAAGATATGCTTGGATGAAATCACTTGTCTGTCTGAACGATAAAAACGTCAATCTGAGTATCACAACAGTAATTTCCCAAACGGATTTACAGTGTTTTAATAAGTAATTCGTACTTAAATGCACTGCATTCTGATCCTCGAAAGACCGCCTTTCTCTTCTTTCCCCTTCTAGGCAAATATTTAAAGAAACTTCGATAAAGATTTTTTCAGAATATGTGATTCAATGCCATCTTCACGACTACGGCTAAAACGTCCATGTAAACCATTTATTTCGGCATTCGTTCATGACTTGTGAAGTGCGTACCATGTTCATGGATATGTTCAAAGTCGGTAGGCATTTTCTGATTGTCAGGAATAAACGCATTGTGGGGTTGAGCATTTACTGGTTGGAAGTCTTGGGGCATTTTTTCGGTTGGGTTTGACGTCATGTCTCGTTGATTTGGACTCATCTCTTCTGTATTGTGTTCAGCAGATTCCATTATATCTTCCCTGGATGAATAAATTTCTGGCATTTTCTCTGTGTCTAAAATTGGTATTTCCGGTTGATTATCTTGAACGTCTTCATTTGTATCAACAGCGTCTTCGATTGGTACGAATGTTTTGGGCATTTTCTCAGTTTCAGGTGAACTTTCTGCTCTTTGATGTTCCTGAATTTCTTCCATATCAATTTCATTTTGATTGGAGTCAAGGACACTTACCAATGATTCCAATACCTCGGACATTTTTTTCAGTTCAGGCCGTAATAGTTTTGCATTCTCATTGTTCGTGGCCATTTTTTCTGTTTCAGAAATACTTTCACCGTCACTAGACCCATACTGTTCCATCATTTGCTCAGTGGAGACGACAGTTCGATTGCCTAGCTTAGATTTAGGTTTCTCCTTACAAACACATGCAACTGATACTTTCTGTTCAGCAATCATATAATCATAAATACCGTTTGTACACCCCACCCTCATGATAACAGGGATATACCGGTAGACGGACTCACAAATGTACTTATGATGTCGTCTACGGCGCATGGCACAACGTTCGCAGCGACACCTGTTTTGAAGGATGTCAGATGGTGTTCGCCTTTCGTCTCTGTCAAGTTCCTGGTACGTCGGGCACAATGAAAAGCTATTTTGGCTAGATAGCAAGCTTCTTGGCGGACAATTTTGTTCGTCCCTGCGTTAAAATAACAAAATCAAATATAGAAATTGTTATTTACAAACTGTTCAACCCCCAAAAAATTAAAACATTGTCACCAAGTGTAAACAAAGCTGGAATTCGGAGTCGTTGCGACATGAACACAAAAACAAGAACATACCGAAGTATCAAGAAAACCCGTATTGAACTCAAAATATGAACAAACGAAAGATTTACATTGAAAAAGAAGAAAAAATTACTATGAACAAAACCTAACATTAGACTTAACGGGAAGACACAAAATATTTCAACATATGAAGCATAAATGATCGTCGAACGCATACAATATATACCGTTAAACGTTATCAACAAAGCATACCAATGACATTTATTGAGTATTTTTTACAATTTTATTTTCCCTTTATATTTACTTACTGTTTTGTCACTTCATCGATTTGTACATGTGCCTCAGACATGTAAACAAAATCCTCCAGTACACTCCTGCGCATCAGGCTCAAATAATCATCGTCTGGTTCACGACACTCTTGTCGTGTTGGTAAAGGGTCCCCTCGTGCAATTGTAAGAAATAGTGAAATCTACGAAATACACAACGTTGTTAGTGTTAAGTGTTCATTCAAATAAACGAGAAAGCTATATTGTATTGGATATTTCATCCACAAGCTGAGAACTAAGTCGATTTGTATATGCCGGAACAAGCAAACAAGCGTCAAGTATATCAATAGCATGTTGTATATTACCAAAGGAAAATTGTAAAATTAAACACCATACTCAGACGAGGAAAGGTGATAAAGTAAACATTGTATATTAGTTTATGGTGTTCTAACCCAATGATTTTCTCAATAATCATACGCTCTATAGCTAAACATAATGTTAAATACCACATTACTGATCTTATCATTTATAGAAACTTGTCACTTTCATTAATCTACAATTCCAATCTTTATGAGTGAAAATAAAGACATCTAGTTCACTTTGATATATATATCAGGTTATTGAAGCGATCGTTAGCTACATTGTACCTGCAATACACGTAGCAAAGTCATAGTGTTTTCTCAAGTGTATTCTTCAACTTCTAGTCAGAACAATTTCAGTAATGATTCAATCCAATTTTTCAGTTCTTTTATAGACCAATTCGAGAATTCCCAAAATAAATGTTTGCTAATAAAAGAGCTTCCTCCCTATTCCTAGTATGGGAAAATCCTTGTCCATTCAGATTTAGAGTGGAGCAATTATGTTTTAAACATGAAGAGCAATTATTTCGAATAGCCGCAAGAATGAGTACACACCCAATGAGAGGACATCCTTAAAATAACGTGTAGCACAGTACAGAAACAAATCCACATATTTCCGGATGGTATCTGCTCATTGATCATCTACTGAATTAGTATCTGTCGAGTATATTAAGAGTGTATATTTATATATAAAAAAAGTTTTATTGCAGAAATATGTCATTTGGAATCTAATTCATCATTTTGTTAGAACAATATGAAACGTTGAGAAAAAATTGAACGATACAATTGCAATAACGTTTACCATGGTAGAACATCTCATTATAAAAAAAAAGAAAAAGAAACCTAAAAAAGTGACAGAAAATTATCTTCTTGGTACTCAGTTATAATACGCAGATCAATTTTAATCGATAGTGGAGTCGATACTGATGTAATACATTAGCAAAAAGCGATCACGACGATTTTACCAATCTATAACACTATTAATAAAGCCATAATTAATCATCTCCCACAACCACTATAAGTTACCTCACTCAATGGAATAAACTGTTAGAAGTTGGTTAACATTTTTGGTTACCCACTAATGGGTAACACCCTGGACGTTATTTCGATGGTCAAACTTCTAATTATAACATCAAGTATTCATGCTATTCGACGTCATCATCAGTTGTGACGTCATAGTTTATGGAAATGTTTCCCCCGAGTTATTGAACAGCAGTCAATGCAACTGCAGGCCTATCTTTTGATTGCTGTAACCAACTTCGTGTAAGCTTCAAAAATCAGTGATATACATTTGACTTTGAATTCACATGTTTTGATGAACTGCTCGAAAGGGACTGGGAGGAAATAGTATTTATGTTATACCAGACGAGTAAATGTTTTGAAGAAAGGTCTCACTAGTTTTGATTTTACAGTTGTTTGAAGAAAGGTCTCACTAGTTCTGATTTTACAATTGTTTGAAGAAAGGTCTCACTAGTTCTGATTTTACAATTGTTTGAAGAAAGGTCTCACTAGTTCTGATTTTACAATTGTTTGAAGAAAGGTCTCACTAGTTCTGATTTTACAATTGTTTGAAGAAAGGTCTTACTAGTTCTGATTTTACAATTGAATACGCTTCCGTTTGTTTGTTGCAATGCTGTTTGTATTCACACCATCCACACAGACAATGTAAGATAATCATTATTTTATTTTAGCCATTAATTTAGCTCAGAGCATAAGGACATGATTACAATTAAAAAAACACCAAACAAACAGCATATAAACAACGTTAGTCGAACGTGAAATCTAGACTGTTCCGAGGTTAGCTTATTCGGAATATCTGAGTAAATACGAAAAAGAGATGATGTTTGATATAAGATATGGCTTCATTTGTACGATATTTACCAGACATCACTGGTGTATTGGGGCCACCCATGCACCCTAACTACTTCCTCTTTTCTACAGTGCGTAACCCGCTGAATAAGTTTTTGGCTTTTATCTCAATTTTTTAAAAACATTTCAGTACTTGCAAAAGATTGAAACATTTCTTTAATAAAATGACAGTAGATTTTGTTATTGCAGAGTGCCGCATCTTAGAAAACATATATTTATCTGACGAATCACTTGCAAAGGTGCTTTGGGGTTAGGATAGAGCTGTCCCTATTTGAAACATCAGTATCGTGGGATTGTAGATTATGTTTATCCACTATTCATTGAACAATGAAAGCTGATGAAATCATTTAAATGACGTCACATATTGAAATTTGATTACGTCATATATAGCAGGGTGATTTGTCAGAAAAATATTTTTGTTTTGTTTTCGCTGAAACAATTCTTTCTAAAGGAATTTTACACAGAAATATCTGAGAGAAGCAACTTAAGGTTTTTTGCAGATGTGAGGTGTATATGAAAATTCCTGGTTTTTAAATATTTATTTTACGAGACCTTTGACACACCTATATCATGATTGCCATTTCGCTCACACATCTTTTCTGGAAATGATAAGCCTCGATTTATGCAGGATGTAAAAGTATTTGTAACTTTGTCCAACCGACACAACAAGGAACTTCACGGTACACTGAAGGTCAATTTAATTACGGCAACATTTTACAGACTAAATGAAAAGAATATAACTAGTTTACATAATAATAAATAATATATAATAATTCGAGGTTCTTATATACGGCTTCATCACAACCTAGTTCGTAGGTTGTCTCAAAGCGGTTCACAAATTATTATCCGTGGTTATAGGGCCTTTGCAACAAGCAAATATTTTTCTCAACTCCCTGGGGAGCATACGGGTAGTGCTGCCATTTCGGCGCTCACAACTAGCATTCAACAATTCTAGCACTGCCCAACCACGTAATAATTTACAGCTGAATACACTAGACAAGCGGAGTAAAGTATCTTGCTCAAAGATACAACACAGCGCCGTGCCGTGACTCGAACCCGCAACCCTTCGGTCACGACCCGACGTCCTACCACTAGTCTACCGTGCCTCCATGATAACGTAACGTAATTAACGTAATAAGACTAGTTGCCCATCCAAAAAGTAGGGCCTTTGATAAGCAATGTTCAGAGATACATTACGTACGAGAATACATGCTTTTTACCTTGATCATTATATGATCTATTGATTGATTACACATTTAAGCCTTTCAGGTATTTAAAGGACTTCATTTGAAGAAAACATTTTGCATGTACATGGTCACACCTTTTATTGTGTTTTGCTTGTTGGTTAAAAATGATTAGAAAACAATCATCACCAAGATTATTAACAATATATTTGATGAGAGAGTCAGTAATGGACTCTTTGTACCAGATAATTCATCAAGATATCGCGGTCATTCACAAAACATAGAGATCAACCATTATAATTTTGATCTCAAAAACTTCAGCATTTACAGGACAGTAAGAATATGGAACAGTTTTCCACAGAGAGTTATACACTCAACTTCAATTAAATAATTCGAGGACAATTTATATGAACACTGGAAAAATAGTTTTTACATGTATGATCAAATTGAATGTTAACGAATTATATGTATGTATTGTATCATTGATATGTGAAGAGGCAGATATTTGCCTGCGTTCGTCTCTTTTCTATTAAATCCCATTAAAGTGTTTGTTCATAGTTAGCAAGGGGTGATTGTCAGCCAATGAAGACATCACAATTATTTCGTTAGATATAGTTTTTGTATGGATGAGGCAATGATATCATATACTGTTAAATCATAAGTAAACACATCACAATAACTATCACCACTGGTCATTGGTAAAATTTATAGGCTTTGAAAAATTGTAAACTACATTCAACGGATTAAGAAAAAAATATAAACAATTATAAAATAAAAATGGGTTTCACAAAAAAACACGTCGAAAGCTTGTTGTAACAGTCCATATATTAAGTGAAAATTTGACTGTTATCTTTATTCTTACCAAAAATGAAATGCTATTTCGTATTTATCTTCATAATCAATTTGTGAGAACGAAGTGTGTCAAAATGTTTAATGTAAGACTGTTTTTATGATGCAGGAAATACACTTCCTAAGTGCAAAGAAAACATATTTTTTATTGAATTAAAACCACAAACTTGATCTGTTTATGTCAACATATCGATCAAATATCAACATTAAGATATGTATTTCAGAAGATATACGATATTGTTATAATCTATTAAAAGCTTAATAATGAGTCACTACGCACAATCACCACGCTATCTACAGAAAGATACCCTCCCCCGCCCCTTAAGCATTTTAATAATATTTAGAATATGCAGAAGCAGTAGCAGGAACAGATATTCAGTGAAAATGAAGCAAATATATTATGTTCACGAAAACGAAAACTTCCACCAATTAACACCGATCTGCTAAGTTCGGAACAAGGTAATGTCGGATGGTCATCAATGACATCCAAACTAACAATGCATAACATTGTAAGCTTAAGCTAGTATTTAAAGCATGTTTACAACCGAAATGATCTGAACCATACACGTTCTTTCAACATTAGCAATTGATTCTAATATAGGAATATAGGAATATAGGAATGTTTTATCTAGATAAAAAATACACATAAACGAATCCTTAAGCTGACACAACTTTGTTTATTCTGTCGTTCGAACTGAGATGTCTGTATCATATATAGATACTGACATATTACTTTGTACCTGAACTACCTACTTCCTTATTAAGATATCACTTGAATGAAAGTATACGAGTCCTGCGTTACTTTCCTCATACGATAGGAGAAACAACCAATAAAGAGAAATTCTGATCTTAGGAAGTCAATACGTCATTATTGAAGTTACTGACGTCATGCTACTGTCATGTGATTATTAGGTATGTGAAAATGAGTTCTAAAAATGAAGCACTGTGATAGATGCTTTACAATAGCTCGAAGATAGGGCTTTTGAATAAATTAAACAAATATCTTGGGGGTTCCCTGGCAGTTTTAGATGTGATGCAATCAATGGTGTTTTCCAGCAACCTGGAAGTTAGTGCATCAGTTTAAGGATTTTAGGCGAATAGCATTACTTCCCTTTCAACGTAAAGCACATCGATGTATTAGGTCAATCTAGATTTAAATCATACCTTTTCTTAAAAGATTCTCAGATCATTGCTGTGTTGAAGATATCTATAATTATTTAACTAGTTATTAATTGAGAATTATTATTATTAATTCTTTTTTTTATTAATAAATATAAACTGATATTTTCCCGGTTAAAACCCAAATCGACATACCATATTAAAATGATCTTAATACATTCATAATATCTGAAAAAATCAAATTTTCATAAATGTAAATTACATATAAAAGTCAGGTCCATTCAGCAAAAGAAAAATCGCTTGACATTGTTTGAACTCGGGTGTGTCAGAGGTCAGGTGTCTGATACACGGCGGTTTCTAAAACTACTTGTTTCGAACCTCTCTTTCAGCTCTTAAATTAACTAAATTTTATTTTAAGGATGAGCCCTTTTTGAAAGCATACATTTTCCATATCTAATTTAAGGCGATATATTTCTATTTAAAATGAAATAATGAACAGTAGTAAAAATACATCCATCCTGTTATTTAAAATCGAAAAGTAACAAGATATAATGAAGTTACAATTCAATGCTTAATTAAAGAAGGATGTGTATTTTTGATAACAAAAAATACATTGAGTTCATTATGATTGATACTTTTGAGTTTTTTTAACAATATCAAATACTGTATAACACAAAATATTCTTTAGTACTTAAGTTGTTTGAAACCATTTAGATGGCTTTGTGGTACAAACTTTCGTGGATATCCTATATTAACAAACAGTAGACACGTATATCATCCGAATTCGTTTTTATTTATTTTCGTCGTTCAATACCAACGACCAAAAGCCACGAGTGATTATACACAACGAACATTGAATGTTATACAGTAGCACGTGATAATCACCATAGGACAAACAAGGACCGATTTGTTATCATTGGTGAAGATGATATTTCCTTCAGTTTCATTGTTTGACTGTGTATATTGGTGTAAACTACCGTCAAATCAGGTGAGTAGTAAAGTAATGTAAGAAAGATGGCCTACCCATCCATAAATATCTAGTGATATCATATTACGATACGTATCAAATGAAATGCATACTAAATACTCTGCCGGGAATACTACAATACATTTCACCAGGAACGATTTTACTCATATGATGTCTAAAATTGACAAAATTTATGATGTGTAAAAGAAAAAAAGACTGCTTCTCAGGAAGTAAATTATGACTCAACATTGTTTTAATGAGTAATGATAAGGAAACCTGCATCTGCTTTGATATTTATGTAATATCAGATGTAGATACAAATGTATATAAATGCATAGCTTATAAATATATGTAACACCAGAACACCTGGTATAATCTTTTTTTCTATTTAACTATTTTCAAGCGACTCCGTGTGATTCATTCCTTTATTCATATTTTCCATTATTAAATCAATTCTACTTATGATTTACGTTCCCTCTACACTGAAGTAGTTTAACGAACTAAGAAAAATGAAGTCATCTTCTGAATTCGTGTCCAACTGCTTTGTTATTTTCCTTATATAAAGTAACCTTTCCTTCAATTTCGTTTTGGATTTATTCATCTTAACCATAAATCCATTATTTATAAATATAGTAAAAAAAATGTTTTGTTTTAACATATGTGAGAGGTTTTCGGTATATATTTTATATTGTATGATAAGTTATATTCAATAATTTATTTGCATGCATCTATGAATTTTTATAATATAACAACTCGATATAAACAAAAAGCATGATAAATAAAAAATGCAGCATAAAATGAATATGTACCACAACTCTGAAACCATACAGTAAACACACGTTTTGTTTGAGCTTAACTGCGATATGCGGACGAGATGAATAAAGACATGTAATATATAATTCAAGTCGTGTACACCTGCACCTGTTTTTAGACGTGTTATATTCCCGGTCAATACATGACGAATTTGTGACACTTAGTTGTTCTGCCTAAATAGGAACGATATGATGAAAATTGGTGCTCAACATCCCATGACTGGTTACAAAGAATCAAGCATCAGATCATTTCGTTTTAACATGCTTTTGTCATGGTTAACGAACGTTTCATATATCTAGAATATGTCCGCATTAAACATTACCTGTACGTTTCATATTTTATAAAAAGAGATTTTCTAACGATTTGTGGCTAGGTATTTAGTTCGATTTTTACTGCTTATGTTTTTTTCACACTTACATTTGCACTTAATTTGTCTTATGAATGAGCCAGAGTCTATTTGTAACTACAACATCCGATGAGGCTAAGTTCACTAGCATTAGGAAGTAAGTAGCGTTCGAACTTTGCGACCTGTATACGTAAGGCACTTTTCTTTATTGAATCACCATGATACGTTGACTTCGTTTCACTTTGTTTAATATTAATGAGTGTTGTTATGTTACACGGTCACAATCCTGAAAAATGTAAATTTACTTAACTTAGCGTATATTTTACATTAACATACCAGTGTTAAGTGTAGTGGCCTACCTATTGACAATCTCCTCAATCTGAATATTTACACGCCAAGGCAAATATTTAATCGCAACACATCCGTCAATTACATATTCGGTTTAGTAATTTGATATTGATACGTGTATTGTGAAACCTACTCTTTCCTTTCTGTTGTGTTTTCCGACCATCGTGTTTCAAAATATATGTATACACTTTGTATATGAAATATCCCCATTAGAGAAAGTAACAAGAGTTAAAAGGATTTTCCCAAGATTTATTTGATTTGTGTTTAAGGCCAACCATGTGTAAAGGAAAACGGGCGGAACAATTATAAGTTTATCGTATGCTACTATTGGTGACGGGGTTAAAAAGTATCAAACACATTCGCGGTTTTCATCCCCCTTCCAAAACGAAGTCCGGAAAGCTTGAACCAATCAGAAAACAATGTCCGGAGAGTATTAACCAATCAGAATAAAAGAAGTGTTCGAGCCGTAACTAATTTGCGCACATAACACCAATCTTCAAACTTGATCATTAATAAATAGTTGAAATTGTGTCGATAAAGCAATACCTTAATGAACACAGCAAAGGTGTACCGTGGCCAAAAAAACATCCTTTTATTCTATGTACTCTTCGTTTGTATTAAAAGATCTACGGCTTTGAATGAAGTGAATAGAAAGAAATGTTCTGATTGGTCAGTTCCGAAAGTGATATTTTCACGCTTGAAATATAATATTTGATATAAAATAATAATAACATGCAACATTTGATATAGCGCCCATCTCGCTAACATAAGTCACTCTAAAGCGATTTACAGTGCATTGATATACAATGAATGCAATTAGCATATACATTAATCAATACAATTTTGAGGAATTCCACGAAGCTGCCTTATCAGGCGCTAACTACTAGTGCTATGCCACTTGGCTAATATCTCCAAATGTGTGTATGCCTGCGTGTTGTGATGTGTTCTGTTTGTAGTGAGAATGTGCTTCCAACAGCATCATTTATAGTGCAACCTCAAATACTACAGCACAGATACCGCAACATCCAGCCCAGACCAATTCATACTCCACCTGGGTTGTTGGAGTTTTGTGGGAAGGAGAAAACATTTTCTCTGGATATCCATACGTACAACGACTTTGGGGATGGAATCCCGGCCGCCTGCGTGGAAGGCCAGAGTGTTAACCACTCGACCAATCCTCCCGTCTTTGTCACAGAGTAAAGAATATCATTTTTATCAAGTTGATAGAGTTATTTAAAGATAGTTTTGGTCTCGAGCCATATTTAAATAAGTTAAACAGAAGGAATCGAATAGCAATGTGCAAATTTCGTTCTGCTAGCTCTCCTATACCGTTATAATCTCGGCGAAAGATAGGAACAACGCGTAATGAAATAACATGTAGATTATGCAAAGAACATGTAGATTATGCAAAGAACATGAAACAGGAGAGAAGTTTCATTATTTGTTTAAATGTAAAGTGAAATTTATTTGTCAGATAAAGGAACAAATTGTCCCAAAATATTACTATGGCAATCCTGATGTCAATGAAATCACAGGAATGTTAATTATATTAAATGTCCGCTAAACAAAAAGGTTAGCCTTTTTTTCGGAAAAAATAGAAACAGTTCTAAAAACTCGTGAGGTGAAATATTATTTTTCTTTTTAGTAGTATTGCTGTTTACACTGATGTGACATACTAAAAGTGTTGCCATGCATATTGTATACTGTGATAAAATGTTGATTGTGTCCATATTTGCACTATTTGTTCTGTTTATTTATTTTTACAACTTTTCACAAAGTACAGTGTATCTGAGAGAAAATAAAAAGTTGAAAGATCTAGAATTCGATATGTCACAAAATTGTAATAGATAATAGCTTTCACCGCAAAGCTCATACATCTTGTAAAATATGAAGTTTCCGTATGTCGTTCTCAACATGCCCAAGAGATCCACTATATCTCGCATGCTTGATCATTCATGTAACAAGAATAAATAAAAGTGTTTATTAACTATTAACATTATTATGATTAATCATAACCTTGATGGAACATATAATCGTGCGAAATCACTGTGCCTGAATTGCAATTAACTTGTCTAGACCTCTCGGATCATAATCGGATAGCAAAAAAGCAGAGTAATAATACATACTTAAATCAGGTTGATTTTGCAACACAAATTGATGAATTGTCTGATGTTCAAATAATATACCTCTTTATGATTAAACCGATACATTATATATTACATATGATTTTATATCTTATCTTTCTTTAAATAATGAAAAATAGCTGATTAATTGTCTATATACTTAAACAGTGACGATTCTAATATGCAAAACGGAACACGTACTAATAAATTGTTAAAAATTAATTAACATGCATGGAACAATAACACGTTACATTCTATAAAGTGACCCCGGTATGTTGACTAACGCCGTCGTTACGCCCTTGTGACGCCACGATGTTAACTTGCAATGTTTCCATTATTAGATGACATTAGTGATGACATTAGTGATTAGTGATGACATTAGTGATGTTCATGTATATCACATCTGGCAGTGGATATATTACATTATAAAGATGTCCTGTGAAATATTTCCAAAATTTCATTTAACACTTTATTTTATTGATTTCACTTTTTTTTCTCAGGTTGACATATCACCATGACCCATCTACGAGATGATAAAATCTTTACTGAAAAAACCCAAATCGCGAACTTACATGATTAAACATATGTCAATTTTGCCTGAGAAAAAGGTCACACACATTTCCTGTATGAAACAAGATATGCAATGGAAGGATGGTAAAAGGAGGTATAATGACTGGTATCCAAAGTGGTGACAGGAAACAACATGACAAACAACAAAAGTAGTGACAGAAGACTATATGATGGGAGCAACAAGTGGTAACAAGATACTACATGACGAACAACAAAAGTAGTGACGGAAGACTAGATGACGGCGCCACAAGTGGTGACAGGAAACAACATGACGAGCAACAAAAGTAGTGATAGAAGACTATATGACGGGAGCAACAAGTGGTAACAAGATACTACATGTCAATCGCCACAAGTGGTAACAGGAGAGAACATGACGGCGCCACAAGTGGTGACAGGAAACAACATAACGGGCGCTCCGTTTGATACAGAAAAAGTTCACTCTTCCATAGAATATGTCTTCGTAATTCTATTCTTCTTTTGGGGGTCTTTCCATGGGTATTTTTCTATCAATTTCTATTTCCGATTTTAACCTTCGTATCTATCAACGAAGTCATATTAAATTAGCCAAGTATCTAGTGCGTTAATAGATAAGCTTGTGATATGTATATTGTTATGTTATTCGCTCCCCCTACCCTGGCCAACGCATTCGCACGTATTCACTAAAATTGGATTCTCAATTTGAGGATGTGACATTTTGTTTTAATCTGACCTCAATTTACACGACTAGTGTCTTCGATGACGGCAAAGGCGCTTTCCACTCCGAAACACATGGTCTCGTTCTCATTGTTGTTCAAGGGTCTCCATGTAAATAATCATCATATTTTTGTTCATATTTTGTCGAGTTTACCTCGATATTTAGTTGAAATTACGGTTAAACTACCAACAATTTTATATTTGGAAAGCTTTATTTGTTTGTGATTTCAAATATATGTTTAAGAAGCGATTACACATATGCTATTTTTTAAGCAAGAAATGGAAACCGGCGCAAGTAATTGATTTATACACGTTTACAAAGATGAAAGTGGCTGCAAGATTTAAATTATAAACAGAAGTCTAGATATATTTGATATTAAAACAATTGCAAATTAAAGTTGATACACAATAGGAAAAAGTGCATAACAAGTTATTAACAAGAGTGAAGGTTCAAATGAATGAAAGAATGAATGAATGAATGCAGGCACGGATGCACTAAATACTTAAAACTGTTGGCGGTTGTCCACAGAACGAGAATGAATGTAAATGTGATCACAACCGTTAATGTCAGTGTACAGTGTAACGCTGCGTCTGTGTGATGTCACGTACTATTAGGTTTGTGTCAGTACAGTTCCAGTTTTATTTCAACCCCCGCCCACCTCCCACTCCTATATCAAAACGAGGATGTTACCCAAGACAGGTTTGACGTAAATGACTTGGATAAAAACACAATGATATGCCTGTTGCTATATCGGAAAGGAATAACTCTCAGCTTGATAAAGATTGGCTTTGACAAATATTATTTTTTATATATTTAACATAAAAATATGCCTAGACAAGAGATTATGTTGGCCGTTTATAGCCCAGAACACAAATCTGCAAACAAAGAATAGGTTTTGTTTTGAAGAATAATTTTATATTTATGTTACAAAAAGTAAGAAAAGTCTTGATATCTATTGCAAATACAGTTCTTTTTGTTAATATTTATTTTAATGGCAATATTCAAACGATATAGACAAAGTCGCATAAGGGCAAAATATACATTTTCGGAAAAAGAGATATTTAAGAACCAAATTATCATTATATTTCAAAATTTGCGATTGACACATCTGTTAAATGCAAAGCTTGCAGCAAAATAGAAATAACTTATTTTAAAGATGATAGCTTTAAAATGTTTCGATTAATAGTTTTGCATTTGTAATTTGTAATAACCTTATATTTCCTGCATTTAGGCCACAAATATGTGAAAATTCACCGCCATGAATAAACATGACATCATGCTCGTGACACGTTCTGATTGAACTTCGGATTTAAATTGTGAAAATGAATATAATAAGACAATGCTATTGTTTAAATTTAGAGGAATCATTGTACTGTTGTATAATCATGAAACAACGCGGTATGTATTATTCCACTACAATTGGCGAGTGTTTCTAGTGTGTTTTTGGCACCTTGTATATATTTCCAAATATTAAAGGTACAATCACCTGTGTGTGTTACGTTCGTATTTCAATATAAAGAGTAAGAATAACTATCTATTTAGGAGATTTTAGTTCTAGGAAAAAGAACAACTAAGCACAAATGTCAAAATTCTATTCATTATTATTTATCTGTTAGATGTGTTAAAAAAAATCATTGCTCAAATGCAAGAGCAAAGATGCTGGCTAAGAATTATTCTGATTATGGAGGGGTTAGTGATAACCTGGTGATTGTTCTTATGAATCAACAAGACTTATTTCTAGGAAAACAAAGTAAGAAAGTCACTACAATTTCCAAACATTTTTTTTTTACTTTGATGATGTAAGAAGCAAAACAAATAAAAGAATCACCGCATCACTTCGCCATTTTTGCATTAGATCAATTTGGAACGCATAAGGTATTTGAGTAAAAGAAAGAAAAGTGAAAATCCATGTTTAAAGTGTTCAAAAACACATGCATAGTAAGTTAAGGATATTTTTGTCAAAAATATACGATAGCTTTTACACATCGTGGCAAACTATATACCACAGTGTTTTCGAACGATTCAATATATCCTACAGCTTATATGTACTTTATAATGACATGACGAACCACAGCGTTAGCAAAGATATACCGCAGGTTAAAAATGTGATATACCACAAGGCGAGAAATGTCACAGCGACAAACCAGTTCTCAAGATATTAACAAGGAAATACATCAGGAATGCTAACAAAACCGGGAGACGGAATATGCTTGGTGTACCACAAACAAGAACCAGATAGACAACAAAGCCAACAGAAAACGACAATATATAATAGAGCGCAAGCACACGAAGGCAACAAATACCACAGCGTCAACATACAAACACAACAATATACCCGAGCGATACAATTAAATGGAATATGTTTCTCAGGAAGAGAAGTAGACGATTCCTGCCCCCTATGGAACACTGGTCATCATGCCATCCGAAACTCCAGGAGATCATTAATGATCACAGTACGCAACTCTGCAATTATGGTAAATAGGGGATGTTTAATAGTTTCCCGTTGAAAACCACATAAATGTCAGGAGCATGATACCTTTTTTATATTGTTTACAAGTGCTCTGCAAGAATGAAAATATCGGTATATTAGAGTGCAATTTGGCGAAATGTCTTTATTAAGTTTGACAGGTGATTTTACTTATTCGGCACAATGTGGCTAAGTGAATTGTTTTTAGCGGTTAAGAGTCGGGACACCGGCCATTAAACCCTTTGCTTGACAAAGGAAACTAGAAAACAGACGTTTTTGAAAGCTCGTTAAATAAGTTTTCAATTCCTATATGTGTTTAAAAAAAACTTACCTTTACTGATATGAGACAGTTTAACAAAACCAGTGTCACATATCGGTAACAGAAGCAGGAAAAATGCACGGGCTGACCGAGGTTCGAACCCGAGACCCTCCGAATAGGATATTGAGGAACGAAAAAACTATCAAACACGGGAGGCTGGTATGTTTCTGCTAGGAAAAGGAATGATTACTAATCTGAATAATGTAATTCTGTTTGTCATGCTGTCATTCTTTCTTTCCATACAATATATCGCTTTGATTTGAAGTACTGTCAGGTTTTTTGTATGTGAATATTTACTAGTGAGGTGACAGTTATTGTCCTAGTCAGGTTGTTTAATAAAATTATTTGAAGAAAACGAATCTGTGGTATCTTTAATTTAACGTTCCGCGTATTATTGACACCACAACATTTGAATGTTTTGAAAAAATCATTAATCATTGAGATAAGATATAATAAATTGAATTCTCATGCAAACTAAATTATGTCAAACAATTAAATATTTATGACTGAAACAATGTTCAGTGAGAGACTGTAAGATTAAAGAGCCACTGCTGTTTATTAATTAGGCGCAACGTAAGACGTACGACTATGCGACAGGCGAGCTGACATATTCAACGAATGTGTGGTGGAAGATCACAAACATATTACAAAGGTTTTATAACAACGTTAAAAATGGTGTGTACTATGTTAAGTCAATTACCATAGGTGAAATTGATCTACAGAGCTGGTTAATTAATAAAACATATTAGGGGACTTGTCACTTGTCAATCAAACAGGACGAGGAGCGTTTGTCTGTGTGTTACTGGTACACAGATGTCAGGGTCTTTCGTGTCTTAATATTAGTTCAACTGCCATCACTAGCCAGGGGAATATTTCCGGGACGACGACCTGCACCTACATGGTGAGTACATGCTCTTTTTGTCTTTAACTAAATATTTATTGTTCCTAACATTTTAACTTCCTAACTATGTACACGAGATAATATTGATAATTTAACAATATCAATACAATGTAAGGTATCATACGAGTCAATTATAACGCTAACCTATAGCCCTTGTCAATGATGATAATGTTACAATAGGGAAACATGACTATCATATTGTTTAATATACACACTTTACTCTTTATTATTAATTTAAATAACGAATAAATTAATTATTATTATTTAAATTATTGAAATTAAATATAACTCCTTTCATTTAATCATTTATAGAAATGAGGAGTTTTACACACTAATACTTGTGATTCAACCTTAGCTAAGACAAATTTGGCTATATGATGCATATATAGTGCCGTTTATTTTTGGTATGCCGTGTCTATTATCGTATACTCACCTGCGTTTTAGGTTCCTCCTTAAGTCGTACCATACATGTTTATATACTGCTCTTAATACAGCTTCTATATAACAGTTCCTAAAGAAACTTTGATATATCTTTGTAAACGAAGCAAACGTTTCCCATTTGATGTTCTAGAAGAGATGCATTGTTCTGTTCAGTTGGATTGGAAGGTTTGTGGATAATTCAATTGTATTGCTAATCATGTGCTCTTAAAACCCTTAAGGACCCATAATGGAATAGTAAAAGTCCATCAGAACAAGAGGTTTGATATATATTTTTTTCCATTTCTAGTTTGCTTATAAGGGATTCGACACATAGGTGATAGTGAAATGCGATTATCTCTTTCAAAAATGTTTAAGTGATGAACACAGAATTTTTGTTTTTAAACACTATGTGAATACATATAAAAACAGTTTAATTTTAAGTATTTTTTCTATATATAAGCTGTGTATGGACTTCAGATCGCTATTATCCGAAGATAAAAGTGTTAAATGTCATTTAATGACCGCTGTCTTGTGAACCATAACAATTGATACCAGATGTGTTATCAAACACAGATGTATTTTACGTCCTGATAGGGATATGTAACATATGTACATAAACAATATTTATTGAATCATGATATACATTCTGAATTATGCTTTCACACAATTATGCAGTAATGTATGAAAAGAGAACGTCTGCAGACACATGAATTGAAGATTTGTGGCAGAGAATATATTTTGTATAAAACCCACTAGTCTCATTCGTAACTTTCCAAATTCAAGAGTATTGTTGATGAGAATATGTCTGTATTTTTGGGGTATTTATTATGTATTTTTTTATTAAGGATATAAAATGTGCAATGTTTGTTGAAAATATCGCAAATAATATGTGTTGTTCATACCGGTAAGAATCATACGAACTAAAATTGTAACCTTCCGTCTTAACCATAGGTTTCATAATTTCTTTCGATTTCTTTTGCAAATAAAGGATTGGACGCAATCAATACCTATTAAACGCTGCAGTTCAATATGGAACAAACGCTGAAGCAAATTATTTTAGATTCTGTCAGATCTGTTTGTGTACTTCGTCAAATACTTGTCATAGTCCTACCAGCTGTGACCTTGGTGTGACCTCTGTCTTGTGAACCATAACAAGCATCAAGGTTAAAAGCTAAGAATTGATAAGCACCATCTATCACTCATATAAAGATCAATTTAAATTCCTTATGGATACTTCCGAGGTGTATGACAATAAAATAAAACAGGAAAAAGTTCTAACAATTCCGGATTGAATAAAACTATACAAGCATATTGTTATGAAAATGCACTTGTAGAGTGGTCTAGCCGACTTCTATGTATGCTCGGTGAGCAGGTCGACTCGGCCGAAGGTGATGAGCTGTCGTGCGTGACAAGATCGAGTGTAGTCTACACTTAATTGGTCAAGCCGCTATACGGACGTTTTTCGCGTACTGTTGGTCTGATCGTAGATTAAACTCGCCGTTGCAGGCTAACCTCATAATAAGCATTCATATTACTTGTAGCTTCTTACTACAATATTTTGCAAAATCGAATTGCTAAGTTGAGCAGGCTTGTCATTGTTTAAAAACGAGTTTATTTAACTTGGCCCAGATATTAAGATATTTCGAACTCTGAGACTCCATTGTCTACTACGACTTATACTATAGTGTTTAGTCTGCATTAAACCCAACAGCACACACAGGTTATACTCTGCTATGTTTTTTGTCGATAAAATAACAAACACTTAAATTGTCGAAAATGAGCATTTATTCTAAATGCCAGAAATCGAACATATGTATACATATTTGTGTTGATTTTTATAATAAGGTGTACAAAGAACAAAAAAAGATGGGGCTTGCTTCAAAATAAACGCACCATTTGTAATTAAAAGATGTACAACAAATGAAACAAAATTTAAAACAAAGATGTGCAACAATTACATTGTTACACAATAGTATATAAAGGTGGATACAAATTAGGGGAGGAGGAGGGTAGCTGATTTTTAAGGAGATTTTTCAAAATGTCAGCATGGACAAATATTCTGCACAGGTCACGTGACTTTAGTACACCAAAACATCACGTGACTATTTCTATAGGGATGGACTAGTTTCAAAAACGGAAAGTTATCCTCCATCCGGAACCCACAAAATATAACAAATAAAAATATCATATACATTGTACTAACCAGATAATATAAATTACTTTATGCATTGCATAAATACAATTATATTATCGTGTTTAGTCTGCATTAAACCCAACAGCACACACAGGTTATACTCTGCTATGTTTTTTGTCGATAAAATAACAAATACTTAAATTGTCGAAAATGAGCATTTATTCTAAATGCCAGAAATCGAACATATGTATGCATCTTTGTGTCGATTTTTATAATATGGTGTACAAAGAACCAAAAAAGATGGGGCTTGCTTCAAAATAAACGCCACAAACTTGAACTTAAATATAACCATATTTCTGTTCACGTGCCCCACTGGGATACCCCTGCCATTAGCTAACCTCGCCTCTTAACTTTACTCATTATCAATTTCAGGTTCACCAGTTTTAAACTTCGTATAATAACAGATGTTTGCGTATCCCTTCTGTTCCGTTAGTTATTTGGTCCAAATTGGATTTCCATCCTTTTGGCCCTTAGCCTCACCGATGACTCCTAGAATATTAAAACAGCTGTATGATGGAGTGGAATTAATTTTAGGGATACTGTCTCTATTACCAAAGTCTATAGATTCATCCATCGTAGAAGACGGACACACATCAGATTATTTCCCAAAGTACAACTTGTGATGCAGGAATTATTAAACATTACTGAATACGTAGTTGCACTTTCATATATTTTCGTAATGACTTGTCTCTTTCATTTTCTTCGATGTCTGTTTGGAGGGACGCTGACCTCCCTTGGTCAGTTCATTATTTGTTCATGGCTAAACTGCTTGACCAAAGGTAGCTGACCTTGACATGCCTTGTGATAAGTTAAAGCCAATCAGCGATCTAATTAAAATTAGACTTGAAAGTCCTTACCTAATAATAACCTTACTGTTACGTGTTTATAGCGAGATGGAACATGTGGAACCGTTTTGTTTTATAATAAAACATACAAACGTCATACACGTGCTGTTACACGTGCTTACACTAATTAAACCCATACACAATTAACTTTATAGTACGTAATGACTTAACACGCTATAGACAATGTACTACAGTGTATTTCCATAAAATTATACCACTGGCACGCATATTTATATATAATTAAACTGAAGCATACCATAATTCTTACTCATGACAAATATATTTTATTTTTATATTTACAGACTTACTCTTGCAAAACTTAATAAACAAATGACTGTTTACAACTCAAGTTTATTGTTAATATTTAACCACAGATGTGAATAACATGTATACACACGTATTATGCTTGATTTGATGACGTCTTTAGGTAGTTTCATGCTGTATATCATCCCAAGTGCGACAAAGACGTCATGTGACTTAGGGTTACGAAAATGAGACATAAGCTCCCTAAAAATCAACCAATCAATCAATCAATCAATCAATCAAACAATAAAACAATCTGGTTTTGTGAATATGCTATCTTATCTGGTTATAGAGACACACAGTTGTATCACGGCAAAAGTGTTCGTTGACATGGCAAAATTGTTAACTATGAAACAGTTGGAAAACAAATAAAGCTAGAAAAAGCGTAAACATATCAAAACAAATTTTAATTCCATTCATCTCCTTCTCATTCATTCATCTAACAAACAACAAGAGAATATCGATGTCCACTAAACAACAATTTGAACTCAAAATCGAGTAAAAAATGTTGAAATATAAACAAAGGAAGGATTTACATGGAACGCCTAGAAAAATACAAGGAGAATGATAACACCAGGTGTTCCGGAAGGGTAAGCGTCTTCTGCTTCATCGACGTGATCCGCCATGTAAATATAGGTCAAACCAAAGTGTTGTCACATCATCATATGGAAAACGCGGCTAACATAGGCTATCATTTCAAAGATAGAAATGATATTTAAAGAAAAAAAATGAATTAGTTCTCTAAATTAAATAACCTTATTTCAACTTTCATCTTGTTTTCTTTCCATTCACGGCAGGAATGATGACGACGGTAATTTTGTGCGTGTCCTTGACCCTGGCTGGCCTTTTTAGTTGTTCTCTCTCATCGCACGTGCCCACCAGTGTAGACCTCGTATCGAACCTTATCAAGATCTGTGTTGAAACAGCAGTTGAACAGATAAACTCCGAACTGACGGTCAACCACGGTGGTCATTCAGCCGGACAACACTCTTCACATGGACAACACTCTTCACATGGAAAACACTCTTCACATGGACACCAAGCCCAAGTTATGCACGCGCCTGGCAACAAAGCACACAGTGGACACTCCAAAGGTTAGAGAGTTCCATGTATAAGATCGAAAGCACTCCAAAATGTTCAGTATACATTAATTACTTTATTCGTTGGGTTAAACACCAAACTGGAAATATATTAACACGTGGTCGGCCTAAGTGTTTTATTTCCTCGTTTGTTGGAATTCGCTTACGGCATGACGCATATGCTCTCTGTCTCGACTTAATAAACGTTTTATCAGTGCCTTCTCACTTCGTCTTTTTAAGTGATTATCATACTTTCTTTCTTTCAAGAAAATCAGATAGGACCGTCGATGGAATAGGATTAGTTTTATTTTCGACTTTCGAGAGAGAAAAAGAAAAGAAAAAAAGGAGTTCTTTAAATGTTTAAATACAAGTGTTTATCTTCACATCCTTGTAGGTCACGGTCACATGGATCACAACGAAGGTGGTCACTCGCATGCGCACGTGCGAATTCTAGATAGGAATGCTCGTGTCATAAGACGAGTGCAGGAAAACTTCAGAAAATTGTAAGTGTATTAGTAAGACAACACAGTGAAAATGTAATGCAACATTGAAAAGGATATCGCTGTCGTAATAGCGATGTTAATTGTAAGCTTCCAAATGGCGTTGCAATGTGAAGGATATTTGTCTTAATGAATTGCTTACGTTTAGGCACGAGTGCATACCATTGGGAGTTATATGAATTCGATACGAATGTTTTATAGGTAATGGATTCTGCAAAAATAATTCCCATTTTTGATGAATGATTAATAAAATATTTTATTGAATTGATCGTTTAGGACCGGAGCCTGGCCGGAAGCCATCATGAAAGACGAGATGTTGAAGAAGGAATGGCGAAAGCAAGTGAAGCCACATTGTGATTTCATGGCGCCAAGTTTCACGTGTGACGCTTCGGCTCGGTACAGGACCGCAGACGGAACGTGTAATAACATGGCCCATCCTTTATGGGGTAGTACCATGACGCCACAAACTCGGTTTCTGCCACCGAAATACGAAGACGGTAAGTGATATGTGTTAAAAATGAAAGCAAACTCGTCATGATAGTAAATTGGAAGTCTTTACGCGCAATAAACCATGGGGAGAAATGAGAACTAGGCATATTGGATATTGTCGGTAATATCGGAACAAATACGTCGTTTTAAATATAGCCGTGAAAATGTGTTTGATTCAGAGAAAGGTAAAATAGACAAATGGTTAATATATATACAATAGATAGCCATTTACACTTTCTTAGTCTACAGATGATCAGTGTTTAAATTCGAATAGCACCAGAAAACGAATTCAAACTCAAATGTTAGTGTTGTGATAGCGTTTTTAAAAAATGGCGCGACGTGCGACGACTATACATTCTGTTTTGGACTATAGGAATGAATTCACAACATAGAAATACTTTTTGTCATATAAATTTTAAAGGTTATCATAAAATGTTAATATGCTGACAAAAAAATATTCATTTGACGTGTAAGATACTGCAAAATGCAAGCCTTGATCCGATTGGGGTCCTGGTAATGATGGTTTGGTGATCCGATTTGGGTCACCTTACTTAACAGCTACCAAAATAGCCCCTACCGGACATCTTTTCGGCAACATTTCGGACAATACACAACCATATTTATAATTAGCACCCTAGTGGCCCCCTCATTGGCTGTTTCGTTAAATTTGCTGTCAATTAAGTAGGCTATTTTATCCTGTGAATGATTGGCACACCTCGGACGCTTGTGTGTGTCGGACGCCATCTTTGTTGCTATGAAGAGAGATTCTAGTTTGATTTATCTCCCCTCGCACGTGCTTTTATAGACCCCGGCAGAGCGGGGTATATAGAAATATAGACCCCGGCAAGATATCTTATCAGATAGAGTGTTACAAGTTAGAAGGGTGACACAATTAAACATGTTAAAAAATAGGGATTCACTTCGTACATTATTACACGTTCATATTTTAGCGGTATTCTAGATTTAAGAGTCTTTGTATTGCGCTTATTGAAGGTTCTGTATACATTTTATTGCATATATCATGAGAGCGCCAATTCATCAATGACATAGTTTGTTAAAATTAGATAATAACCTTGAATTTTAGACCGCTAAAGGATCACTTTTATAGTGTATATTTCTTACTCTGATTTGCAGAAATCAACGCACCACGGACAAAATCGATCAACGGGAAACCACTGCCGAGTGCTCGACTGATTAGTAACGTTGTCCATAGCAACACAGGTCATAGTCCAGTGTACAGTAAAAAGAGCACTAATATGTTCATGGCGTACGGTCAGTTCCTGGACCACGATATACTCCATACACCTGTCCTGAAAGGTAAATTTACACGCCGACATGTATTACTCCGAATTCAGACTAGTCACATTTTTTAAGAGTCCCTGTTCCGCTCCTCTGTGATTTTTTTTCCATAATCATATACAATACTGTGACCTCTCCTTAATTTCGTAGTACCATCTATGCTGACCAGGTTTGGTTGTGGTGTGGTTTTAATTTGTCCCTTTAACAGCTAATGTCATTTAAGAACGTACCTCCGTGTGTGGTATGTATGCGTGCGTGCGTGTGTGTGTATGTGTATGTGCTGGAGACAGGGTATGTTGGTGAACTTGCCTACTTATTATTGAGTGGATCTGATGACAACTTTATAGTGTTATCTTACTGAAATGCATGTACGATGCCGACGGCACACAGCGCAGCATTCCGTCGGTTCGAATGATAGAATACAAAGTCTAGTCCACGCGGAAACTCTACATTCAAAACACTGAGGCTGATTACCTTTTTGTTTATTTCATCTCCATTATGTTTTCCCACGCAAGTCCCACAAGCTATATTTTATTTTTATAAATGATTTCTCAAAGCTAACGTGATTCCACAATGTCTTTAATACGCATGCGCAGTTACAGTTGTTGTCAGTGGTACGGGGATCCTTGATTGAATGTTATCTAAATACCATGATCGATTGTTTTAAATACTCAAACAGAAATATAGAACATGATGCTCATTGAAATATCATTAGATTATGTATCAAGTATACTTAAGCTAATTTCTTTTATCAACTTAATTAGTATTTTATTTATTTTGATCAAAACTTAAACCAGTTGAATTTGGAAATAAAATGGTAAAAGTTTGATGAATTTTGATTAAATTATTAAAAATAATCAAAAATCTTTTTTCTATAAAGATACTACTGAAGTTTGGGCATGATCTTGTTGTCAGATTGCTGATATCAAACATGTTGGTATTTTCATATCGTCGTATTGTGTAAAGCTGGTTTGCCATTTTCACAAATATCAGACATATATCATCAGAAATCTTAAGTTATATCCCTCAGTTTATTTCGTCACACATAAATGATCTCATTTGAATATTTCTGTATTTTAGATGATAACGGGAAGGATATGCAATGCTGTCCGCTGGGAAATAGGGAGTAAGCAAAATTTTGCAAATCGACTATTCTGTATAAGTGATCTAATTAATAAAGAGAGTTTCAAATTTGAGTTTTGCATAATAAGGATTGTAATACTGTAAAAGTGAACATTTTTGCGGTGAGGAAATATTCGCGCGATAATATCTGCTATTAGTATTTAATTATACACCTTAAGTCAATTGTAAAGATAAATGTATAGCTTATATAGATTATAGATGAAAAGATCGATAGATTTGAGTAGTATTACAAACGCGATAATTTCCACACCGCGATTGCTTTAAAGGGTAACAACGCGAACATTTCCACACGCGAAAACTTTCACTTTAACAGTAATGAAAACGAAAATTCAACATTTCAACTGAACAATTTCTTTTTGAATTAATAAAAAAGAGGACAAATTGTACAATGTTAAGTTGAGCTTGAAGTGAACCTTGCCATGACTAGCCCCGTTTACTTTGCAGTGAACATTGCTTCCCGATTGCAGTCCCCCTGGATGATCCTATGTTCCGAGGATGGTGCATGAGTTTCGTACGATCATCAGCCACGCCTCTCCCGAACTGTGACCCAGGTAATACACCTAATGACACCTGTAAATTAAACACCCATACACGAACGTGAAACATGAATTCAATTACAATCATTGAATGTATTTGAATAATTTAGATCGGTTTTGATTAAAATGTATTAAATTATTTTCTGCGAAATTTTAGCATATATCTGCAATGTTAAACAATGGATGCACGTCATTTAGTTTATGGGATTGCATAATCACCCATCGTGACGTCAGTATTAAGTCAATAGACCTGACTGCAAGATGGGAAATTGAAACAAGTGTTCAGCGAATAATTGCATACATCTTGATAATTGATAAAAAATATATCTGGATTTGTTTCCATGTAATAAGACATATATGAAAATCATCCTCACCTTTTTATTACTAGACAGACCCGTGGTTGAATTGAAACCTACAGACTTTGTGTATCAATAACATCGTCTTAATATAGTAAATTGTACTATAATTGTGCATGAAATTAAGCTACAGACAGGATAATACAAAGACAGAATTAGTCAGGACAACGACATTATGCTAATTAAATCTAAATTAAATGTTGATTTTTGTTTCAAAATTTTGATTTACAGGGCATCGGGAACAAATGAATCACCCTACGTCTTATATAGACGGATCTGCCATATATGGCTCCAACAAAGTACACCAGGAAGAGCTTCGCCTCCATCACCACGGTATGGTCACGTATGGTAGAAATACAGGACCTTACACGAATGGCTCCGTGTCCTATTGAACTTATCAAACGAGTTCAATAATTTGATATGACACGAGCCTTTAGTAGTGTCATATTTTATTTATTGGACGAGGTTTGATATATTCAATAAGATATGGAAGAGAATGTAAGATTTAATTTATCAAATAATTTTAATAGTTTCAATAAAAACTTTTAACAAAATTATTGTTATCAGATGATTTTATATAGGTTAAAACCGAAGTACTTTGATCATAGTAATGTCGTTCCGCGCAGTTCAAAGTACTTCCAGATTAAAAAAAAATGAATGGTTTTAAATGCGATGAATTTAATAAATAAAAAAAAAAACACAAAAAGTATTTCAAATATATTTAAAAAACCCAGTAAATATATCATGCGGTAAAGTGAATAAAGTAGTTCCTGTAGTGGCGTGGGAATATGTTCCCACGTTTTTGTCCAATCGCAACACCTTAAGGTTTTATTACACGTGTGTGATACCATATTTATGACATGGCCGTATGACACAGAAAAATGGGCCAGTTATGTTATAATATAATTTATGTGATAACATGGTACTGACTATATACATGTAAATATTTCAGGAATAGCCATTATTATTTTGAGGGTTATGATGTATATGCCAAATATACTGTTTGCATTTTCATAAACCCTGGTTATTCATTAGAAATAGAAAAAAGACAGACAACACTTTATAGTTCGTAGTAATAAATATTTCTTATAAAAAAAATGTTTTTGCACAAAATACAACATGGCGCTGCAATTTCATAATCGAGCTACCGCCACCAATCAGAAGTTAGTTACAAATACCGCGCCAAATATTGCGGTATACGTCATCACTTTTTGTGTTTACCTTTTCTTAGTTTACACGATATGAGCTGCAAACGTTCAGCAATATATGAATATAAACAGTATCTGAAAAACACTTTGAATTAACTTACTTGCAATTAAACTGAATCTATTTGGTGACGATTGCTGTAATTATCAACCATTTTTTAACGTTTGCCGTAAAGTTTCTAGTAAATCATAATTTTGAAATTGTTTTTAATTTTATTTCACGATGAATATGATTTGACAGGTATACCAAAACTTATAGCATAAAGATTTAAGACCATTAGCCAACGAAATAATTGGACTACAGATTGTATACGGGAGTCATGACCTTTTGGTGAAACACAAATGAACAAAATATGTTCGCTGATTTGTATGCGTGATGAAGGTTGTTTATGCTAATGACAGTATTACATTTGATTTGTAGGTCGTATCAAGCTGTCGGCATCAGGACATCTCCACAGCGCTCCGGATAACGAATGTATTCTGTCATCTCCCGGACATCACTGCTTCCAGTCAGGTATTGGCTAGGGCTGTCACATTATATCGAGAGACCGGTATGTCATAATTCGCAGGCATATCGTATCGTATCGTATCGTTTCGCAATGCAGAAATGGAATATCGCTGTATCGCAATATTTTTCAATGGCTTATCTTTAAATGTCTTCTAGGTGTTTTGACCTTGTAACACATTTTTCTAGTAATCATAAACTGGTAATACCATGATCAGCAGCTGGTTATTTTTTAAGCTATTTTTCCCTAGCTAATGAAGCGAGAAGTGATCGCAATACATTCCTCTTATATTACAAAATATATCGTGATATGCGATTTGTGACGTCCCAGGTATTGGCATCAGACATCCCTGTCTTAGTGTCTAAACTGGTCTATTATGTATACTGACCGGGACACAAGTTATGTTATTGTATTTTGCTGTTAATACATTTGATTGTTTTAAATTATTTTGGAAATGGCGACGATGTAAACGTAGAATATATTCAATATCAACTATTAAAAAAATTAATGACATTTGGTTAAATGATTCACGGGTTTAGCTGTAATTGATGTTGTCTTAACAAAGCATACAGATAGAGCCGTAAGAAGTGAATTAATTTATCAACACATGACTTTGTGTACGAAGGGCGGTAGCTCTTAGATAAATAGAGAAAAATCACTACAGCGTCAAATATCAAACAGGGAAATACGTCTACCTTGTGTAATTGTAAATTTAAAAAGGTAAGAATTTGAAATGGAAAACCATTAAATATTATATAACATATAAGAAAGAAGGTACGTAATCTCCGAAATCTACATTATTTCAGACATTTGAAACACTTAATTGCAAAGTCCATAAGCGTATCGTTTCATTCAACTGTATTTTTTGCAATTTAAATTAAAAAAATAATATATTAAAGTTTCACTGTGTGCATAGTAAAACCGATTAAAAAATTCGAGCACTGTTTCCTAGAATTGTGATATCAAATTAAAATGGATAGACTCCACAGCTAGCTTTTAAGACAAGACACTTTGTTGTTAATGGAAAGTATCAGAACATAAGCGGTCTTAATTTCTATTCGACTAACTCCAGACAAATATTTATAAAAGTGAAATTTGATCAACTGCAATCAAGATGACATAACCATTGGATTTGATATGGCAATGCGTTTATTAAATAATAATTATAGGCAGGTTAGCATTCTAAAAAATAAATTAGAACATACATGTTGTCCATACGTTTCAGTGTTTTGATTTATGTGATAACAAAGAAAACATGTTCTTATTGAAACGGCGATAAGTCCCCGCAAATGATGCACTGCCAAAATACCCTTACACACGAAGTTGGAGCCAAATTAGAAAAAGGCAGGGACCGTTGTCATCCCCTTGACGTACCCCAATAAATGTATTTTAATAATGAGAAGAAACGCATCGATATCAATAAATCCCCCACTTCGTTTGGGAAACTTAAGGAAAAGTCATTCAACATGTTACATGGTACGAATATTTGCACTGTTGAAAAAAAAACTGTATGTACAATCCTTTCTCTATAGGTGATGGTCGTCGTCACGTGACCCCGACGTTGACGTGTCTACATCTGTTGTTCGTAAAAGAACACAACTACATTGTCGACACGTTACGGACATTGAACCAACACTGGGACGACGAGCGGCTCTTCCAGGAGGCAAAACGAATCGTATCGGCCGAGCTACAACATATCGCATTCTCAGAGTATCTGCCGATTGTCATTGGTCAAGAGCATATGGACCAGTATGGTCTTTACCCAACGACACACAGCTACAAGACGGTGTACGACGAAACGGTCGAAGCCTCCACATCGAATGCTTTTGGTGCTGCGGCGTTTCGATTTGGACATTCTGAGGTTCCGGGAGTTTTAGCGATGATGGCAAGAAATTACAGTCTCATTAAAGCAATTCCTCTCCACACCCAATTCAACAGACCCGATCTCATGTTTGATTCTAATGGAGACGAAAACCTGATGAGGTGGATGACCAATTCTTACCACGACCGGAACGATCGTCTTCTACAGGATAGTGTTCGAAACTTCCTTTTCTTGAAGGATGACGGAGAGAGTTTCGATCTAGCTGCCATAAACATTCAAAGGGGGCGTGACCACGGACTTCCTCCCTACAACACGTGGCGGAAGTGGTGTGGTCTACCGACTGCCTTACATTTCGGGGAGAGACTCGGGAGACTTATTGACCACGACCAAGCTACAAGAAAACTCTTGTCTAAAGTATACAGGTGCGTATACAATGTTCACCACCAAACGCCGATTTAAATGTATTTTGAATATGGTGACGTCAGAATACTGATAATCAATAAATGCCACATAACTGAAGAATGTGTATTGATTTGAGTGATCTGCTTTCAAAACGTTAAAAGGTTGGTTTCAGTTTAGCTTATTATAGGACTAGAACTTCCGATGGTAGTTGTTCTAGTTTCATCAACCTCAAAAAATACATACAATTTTGATATTCTGTTAAATTGCTCAATGTGTAAAAATTAAATAGTAAAACAATTATGAAACGTGAAGACGAATCTAATTCAATTCCAAACACCTAAAACTAAAATACGCCTTTAAATTTAAGCATGCATATCAGTGTATCTCTAAATTCGTTATAAATAACGATTGTCTCCCTTGACAGTCACCCGGATGACATAGATCTCTACACAGGAGGTCTGTCAGAGATACGTCTTCCCGGCGCTGCGACGGGTCCCACGTTTGCTTGTATCATAGCAAGACAGTTCAAGAAATATCAGAGTGGAGATAGATTCTGGTACGAGAACGATGACGCGGAAAGCAGGTTCACACTGCGTAAGTAGAGTACAGGACTTTAACTTCAATGGAATGAAAGTATTACAGTTAATAATATATGGATGCTAATAATTCATTCCTGTGTGTGCACTTTTCAAATGTGTCACTTATTCGTGTATACTTGTCAAATGTGTCATTATTTTGTTTTCATTCTTTCTAATTCATCACCAATTTGTCAGCTGGTTTCTATTAGTTTACAGTTAAATGAAAATGTTAATTGAACAATCTAGAGGTTGTTTCAACTTCATCTTGGAATTTTTCTATGCATACGTAGGTAAATATAACCTAATTGATCTAAAATCGTCTCAAATATGAAAAACAGCATTATCTATGGGTCGTTTTTTGAGTACCTGGTCACAATATCACAAAATCCTAGCTTGAGCTTAAAGTTTATGAAGGGTTAAGTTTGATCACATTTCGTGAGCTTTTATTTTTTTGGGACGGGGCAGTTATCAGAAACACTGATTGTTCACGGCAAGGAATAAAACAACAGAAATCAAAAACAATAAGGTGAAATCAGAGTGTATTATTGGTTGCAGTTTTTAAGGCTACAGCCTATTGAAAATTATTTCAACGTTTTGAAAAATGGGAACAATTGTGACGACTTATGAAATATTTGTCACCTGATATGATACCGATTTTTTTTTTCTTCATCAAAATATTTACATTATATTTAAATTTGGATGCCGTAAAAGTAATATGTCATGTTTTGTTTTGTTTTAAAGCTCAGCTGAACGAAATCAGGAAAACGACCCTGGCTTCAGTATTGTGTAAAAACACCGGTACACAAGTGACTCAACCATCAGTATTCCTAGCTAATAACGACTTCAGGTATGTTATCATATTTAATGGATTATCAATTCTGATATCAAACCCTAAAAGAGTACAGTAGGACAAAAAACTCAAAGAAACAATTTAAACAATAATTAACATAGTCTCTCAAATAAGTACCACTCACAGGTAGCATTCGGCGACCTCCTGATTACCTTACTCAGTCCTTACTGAGATCAGTAGGGGGCTTCAGACTAGTTTGGTGATTTTGTCACGTCACCCAAATGTTTTACTTATTTCGGTTTTTGTTTTATTTGTAAAACAATAAAAAACGGAGTCAAAATGTAAAATTCTGTTCCTTATTTGGATTCCTTGTTGACATATACTATTACAGTAACACAAAGTGATTTGGGCAATAAGTTAAACTCTTGTTCCATTTTTATGACAATCGACCAAGTGAAACTAAAACATTTTATCGATAATGCCTCAGCCAAGCAGAAATGAGAGCACCAATTCACAATTATGAAAGCATTCATTGTTAGAATGTCAGGTCAAAATCAGCCTGACGGAGTTAAACAGGAGTTGAAAATGTATCTGTCGATCAGACAACAGGTTGAACATCTTTAATATTTAGATCAGCTCGATAGAGGATACACTTTCTTTAAAAATAAAAAGCACTGTCCCTGGTTCCGCTCTGATAAAAGTCACATTCTTTTTTTTTTTGCACAATCATTGCATCCCATACGTCCTTGAATGCTTTGTACACGAAACCAAGGTTTCAATTTCTTCCCATGTACTGAAAGATTGCTCTAAGAAATTATTAAGGATTATCTTTTAACTTTTCTTTGTTTATAGTAATAAATTAAGTCCAGCACGCGGTAAATTGCATGAACGCGAAGCGACTTATCTTTAAATGCTGTATTTGACTTCGCCCCTCATGTCCAAGAGGTACAATAGCAAATGGGATATTGAATAGTATAGATCAAGAGATTGTTAATATCTGTTTAGGTGAAATAGTTTCATCTGCACCTAAAGAAGTCCTTGTATATGGTTAAGCGTAATTTCTTCCTTTAGGTCTTTTGTTCTTAAGGCGACAACATGCAACAGCGATACAACATTGTATTCAATAGGTCCATGGGAAAACACAAAGAGTAAACATATATAGAAGTTTTACTACATTAACAACTAATATACAATGACTATACCTTATAGTCGCACAACGATAACCAAGTCGAACTTGCTTAATCTTCGCCAATTCTATTAAAAGTTGTATTCTCCCGACAGTACTGAACCTCTTCACTAAAACTAAATTTAAAAAAAAAATCGGGCTTGCAGCTTTCACCTAACATGAATAGCAATTAGGACACAACAGATGCCTTGCCTAAATCTCATGCTGATGAAATTAGCACCAGCCAACTGCTGCCATTCATGTTTTCACCATTTTCTTCAAATGTTATCATAACTAAATGGCTATAATCTAACGGCATTTTAATTTTTCAAAATAATTTTATAATTAAAAAAAAAAGTCAAACTGATCGATCCCCCCCCCNACACTGTTATGCATCTCACATCCCTTAAAGAGAAAATACATTTATGCATGGACGTTTTAACCATATTTGGAGGAAAAGTGTAAAATTAATACAGAAATAGATATTTTTATTAAAGGTGAATAACTCTTACATCCCCATTCCTGTTTGCTCATTTATCGCGTTGTACCATGTAACATAAAAAACAGAACGTAGAATCTTAAAAGAGATCTTAGTCAGTCAAAAGGACCACAGCATGAAGATATTGATATCATTTAATGATTTTCCATATATATAGAGAAAAGGATAATGATATTTGAATTATTTTATCACTATTGCAGCAACAGAAAGGTTTTGTGCAGTCAGATTCCTTCCATTGACCTGTCGTTTTGGAAGGAACACAGTGAGGCGGGCAGTCATACATTCCAATCACCAATAAGCCCAGTGTCCTTCCTCAATCCACTGCAGAGCCCTAATAGTCCATACGTTTTCAAGGATGTCTTCAACAAGTTATTGCAGAACCTACGCCAAAGAATGCTCGTCAAAGTATGAGAATCATGATGCCTCGGAATAACGTCCATCATCGTTACGGAGTATAACCATATATGGAACTAGCATCTCCAGATTTCCGACCATAAATATCCAAAACAGTTTTCTTAACAAAGAATGAATATACTTATAGAAAGGAAATGCATATCAAATAAACACATTGTTATTTGGACACTAAATACATATTGATGTTTCAAATGTCTTTTTGTACACTGACTGACGAATTTTACTTAACATATATGCATTTAGTTTTAAAGATAGTTTGTTATGAAAGGCCATGAATGCGTTTTTACTGAGCTATTTTAATTCATTTGATCAATAATTTGTAACTTTTGTACTACAAGTGTTAAACATAACTACACGAAGGGAAGTACAAGACTACATCGTAAAGTAAGATCATAATCTCATCTTTTATGAGAGAATTGCAACTGGTAAGTGTTGGATATTGTATTTCAGAAACTGAATAGCCCAATGTCTACACCAGTTCATCTATATATATAAAATGATAGAAACAGTCTTCTCTGATAAAATAACAACATACATGCATATCACAGAGCGTATTCTGTTCGTACAGAGAAGATCTCTCTTGAATGTTATCAGTTGTTTTTATATGTAACACATTTTTCAGATGTAACTTACTACTTAACGAAGTTTGTTAATACCATCATTATATTGTTTTAAAATGAAATCGTAATCATTAAACGCTGTTCCATTGAATCCCATATACAAACTACTGTGATCAGAATAGCGTTTATTTGACGGATTTTGATTAACTGTTGCAAACGATATATCGTCCTAAAGTGGGAACGTCTGTATTTAGTTTCAGCATCGTGATTTCACTGTCTTTGCCAGAGAGATGTGTTAATCTCAAGAAGAAGAAAACAAAAATGACATCTTTTAGATTATTTTCTTTTCATATAGAAAAAATGTTTTGTAGCGAGATCTTCCGCGATGTATACTTTATATAATTATATTACTAATTTCGTTATTGATAATAGGTGTAATTGATGCTGTATGTGCAAATTATAATAACGAATTCTAAACCACTCGTATTACAAAGTCGTGGTCAATTGTAAGATATGTTTCATTTAACACTTAATCAAAGAAAAGTAAAATACCCGAAATGTTTATGAAATGTTCTGAGGTAGCAAATAAACACAAATCAATATTTCAGAATATAATGTAGCGTAATGTATCATTTAAATTTAAAAATATTGCACAAAATAAATAATGTCGACTTCTGTCATTTAAATGTTGAATATTGCCACATCCATGTGATATATTTCTCCGGAATGCAGGCAATTCGTTTTTAAGTCTATGTAGTTGTTGCTGCTACAGAACTATTTTCTCATAACTTAATCACTATTTAGATGGATATTTTAAATAATAATGTATTGTGACTTAATATGTGTATTTGTGTTTATCAATTTATCAAAGCCGACAACTTAAATTTAGTAAATTAACCAAAACAACCCATTGACAAAAGATATTGCAAACCAAATTTTGCATTATTTCACAAAAAAACAAACCAATCTGGAATAAATTCAAAAAAATCAAGGAAGATTAAGAAAATTTTGGGCAAATGAAATTCATTAAAAATTAAGCTTTATATCTATTATTAAAACTGAAATTTGAGAACCGTTCAAAAGGTGGTAGAAGTGTGCATTTGTCATTATTTCAATGTTTTTAGTTGTGAATGTTAGAATGGGATATGAATTGAATGAAAGATAAACAGTTCACTATTTTAATAATGAACGTCCGGGAATTCCGGAAAGATCCTCGCACATGAATGAATGATGAAATTGATATATGTGTTTTGCAATTAGTGATATAAAAAAAACAACATTTTTTACCGAATACGGAAATGTATTTGTTCTATTTGTAGTTTGGCTTGTTTTCTTGGTGTCAATATACGTGTCATCAGGAATGCTGAAACATAATTAAAGATAATTTGTTATACAAAACAAGATAAAAATTGAAAAAGGAGTGCAAATGAGACAAGTATACGTTAAAGGTAAGAAACTATTGTCTTTTACTGGCATTACAACGGTGATTTAATTCTATTAGTAAGCAAGGCTGGAAGAAACAAGAAAATACCGAAGTGTTGTGTCGACAGAGCCGTGATTCGAACTCAAAATCGATAAAAGTAGGGCAAATATAATTTAAAGAAATATATGACCATGAAAAAACAAGTACAAAGTATATAGCATTGATGATAAAGTAAGACAGAACAATAGATACTTCGTCGTCAACAAGAAAGATATCGCAGAATTCTTTTTTACTTTGGAAACATTTCTACGCAATCAGAAGTTTTGACATTAACAGGGTTAAATTCAAAGTTTTTACTCGCGTCCTCATGTGTATATTATCAAAAGATTTTGATGTTTTGTATTTTACACATTTTAATCTATCTTCCCACATACAATGTTCAGACTGAAATGAAGGATTTAAGTTAAGATCTATAATCCCTGCCCAGTGGCATTGCTGACCGTCTCGTTGAAATTATCGTTCATAATCCGAGGAACCCACTTTTACCCCTTTCCAAAACAATTACAGTATGAAAGGTTTTGGACATGTGTTGAATTTCAGTACATGTCGTTTTCTTATAAAAAAAAGAGTGTTCAGCTTATCCTTCTTTCAATCGTGAACATCGGTTAAGGAAATATCATGGGGTAAAAAATCAAGAATCTCCCCTCTAAGGATTGAGATTTCAGTGAAAACAGCAATATTAAAAAATGCAGCCAATTGATCTAGGATCTAGTTTTAATTTTTATTTCATAAAAATAATAAAAAATACATTAGAGATGAGCATGCCTTACATGAAACAACTGTTCGGCTTTTCGAGAGAAAAAAACACCATGTCTTTTATTGTTTATCGTTCGATCAAAAGAAAATGTCCGGCAGATTAACTTGGCAAGGATAATCAAGTACATGTACCTGCATTGACACTTATATGAAAATTTATTTTGTAAAAAAATCGGAACAAAAACGGCCTTCCGAAGAAATCATATTAACACAGCTTACATACCGCAAATACGGATCTCCAGACTTTAACGTTTGATCCAACAAAAACGTTTCATTTTCTCTAAATTTCCAAAACACAATTGGATTACTGATAGTCCAGGTGAACCCAATAACAAGATGAAAGTGACCATATACATAAATTAGCCATTATCGAATCTCGATCTCTGCAGACATATATCACTCTTCCCCATTTATTAATCAATGCTTGTATACGTAAGCAAAAACCAAGTAACTTGTTGTCGTTTTTTTCGAGATCTGGGGGAGTAATAACAAAACAAAATGGCAGACCATTGAGTAATCTCTCGAAACCCTGTGTTGTAAGTCTGTCCGTCAGCGGTCGACATCAGTCACAGAAATTCTAATATGGAGGAATTCTATTTTATGGAACTTACATGATATCATACTGTATATCATGATAATGTACACATTCTGTTTTTTTCAATCAATAACATTATTGATATGTGCGGGTTTAGTGGAGTTAATCGAGCAAAATTATTTTTAAGTTTGTTGAAAAATGGATTCGAACAAAACCTCGAAATTTTATATTTTGTGTGATTGTTATACATACAAGTGTGACGTCATCGCAGTGACCTTTTGTGAAATTAGAAAGAGTGTTAATTCAGATTTTTTTTTTCAATCAGTAGTTGTAAAGTAACGGTATGTAGACATCTTGTCACTAGTACTCTATTTCCACTTGTTTCGAAAAACTTAAGAAATACATTTTCTTCGTTCTTTCGACTCTTAGTAACACTGATGAGTCAAATTTGGCCGATATGCCCATATTGCGCTGCAAAACATTTGTTTTACTTTCGACATGCTATATTTTGTAATAAGTGCTTTGTTTGGTTTATTTCTTTTAACGTCATATACACAGCTATAGTCATTTAAGGTGGGTCCATCCTTCTCAAATTTAGCGCCACTGCGCAGGAAACTGCGCATGGTGGCTAACTTTCAGTATGATTTACGGTAACCTAACGACACCACGCTTGGATTTAAAAACTGTTATCGACAATTATTAACAACAATTAAGAACGTCAAAAAAAAAAAGAAAACTATCTAGTCCGACCATCTTTTATATTTAAATAAACGTATTTAATGTGATATTGAACTCTTGTAAATAAGAACTTAAGTCGTTTACACCGGAAGTTTACTATCGCAGCTGATGTCAGCGATATGACAGCTGCTGAGGATGAAGTCTGAAAGTGAAAGAATATGTGCTTTCCGTTGTTATTGCTCACTTATCTACATGTTGAATAGAACAAACGATAATCAGAAGTTTTCATCACCTGAACGGAATAGGTCATTTCGTACGATGGAATAATTATGACCGTCACCCATCACACTGACGGCGACACTTCTCTACTCAAATGAACAGCTAAAGGTCTCGACGTTGAACATTTCATTCGAAGCATTACAGCAATTCCGTCCTGACTGTTGACAGAGATTTTGTTCAGAAATAATTAATAAATGGCGGTGTAAACAGCTTCAAGTGATCGTCTGAAAACTGCAACTGAAAATAAATATCTCGAGTCATCGTCAATGACACCAAGGAACCATACCGAACCGACACGAGTAGACGGGTTGCCACAATGAGGTAAATATAAAGTGTCATATTATATAGTGCACAGGCGTTTGAGCAGATTGTTAGATTGTTTACTTTTTATTATACTCTCAGCAAACCCCTGACCAAACTTTTTTTCACGTAGGTCATCAGTGCGTTTCTCTGTGTACCAGTTGGGGGTTTCCTTCCTTTAAGTTGTAATCTCCGTTTTAGACAGTGACATTTTGCTGATCAGGTTACATTTCAACTCTAAACATCAAAGCAACATTTTATTGAAAGATTTCAAAATTAGTAAACAAATCACTTTGCTTCTTATTGTATTTGTAGTGTATTGTGTATAGTGTATCATATTTTTTTTGTCAAATTAAATTCATATCTGAACAAATCAGAGTAATTTTTTAAAAGATGCATGGTTTGTTTTTCATTATTACAGGAAGTAAGGACAGAAAGTAAAATGCAATAGGCCAAACCTGGATATATCAAATCATAGAGAATAATTTATAAGGACATAGGTCATCATAACAAGGGTGGAAAATGAATATGATAACCAGGCAATAGCAAAGTAACAACAGATAATTTGATAAATGTCATATCAAATGTGACAAAACCCCATATACTAAAATCTATCATTTGAAAATGAATCTGTAAAAGCTGCTGCTAATGTCTCTTTTAGTATATTTAGTCTCTGTGCTGAACCAAGCATTCACCAAGATTGATTTCTGGTGATATATTAATCAAGAGATGAATTAAAATTTTGAAAAAAAATGTAATGGTGTAAAAACTTGGAAATGGGACACTGGTGGGCTGACTTACTTCCTCATAGAGTTAGCAAAACATAGTATACATGTCATAATTTTCAATATGGTTTGTGGAATAAGCTGTTATTAAAATTTATTTTGTATTCTACATGTATATATATATATTTCTAGCTTATCTACTACATTGAACCATGAAAGTAAATATTATCAATATTTATCATTCCTGTAAGTTTGGTTGACCAGATATAATTATGCAGTATTAGTATAATTTAATGCAGTCATTTCTAAATTATGACTTATGTACATGTGATTATCAATAAGATATATTGAAGCACTATAATTATGTACAGTCACTGGCCATAAGTATTGGCGCATAATTGCGACGTCATTAAGTGAATAAAATGTATTCCTATCGTTTTCAGCTGTATCTTTGCCCAAATAACACGTATTCTTACAAAACCAGTACCGGAGGTAGGGAATTGCGTATACACTCAAAAAGAGTTATTCACCTTTCTATGTGTTTATATTGTCGTCTGCCCGTCAATGGTTCCAAAAAGCCGAGAATTGACCCCAGCCGATAAAGAAAACATTGTAAAGTTGTCTAACAGTGGTCTTTCGGCTCGAAAAATTGCAGGATTGTTAGAACTTAAAGCAAGAACCGTACAGATTTTTTTGTATAGTCTTTGTGCTATATTCGGAACCTATATGATACACTACTAAAGTGATTACGAAGTGTACTTAGAGCTAGGGGACAGATAACAAAGTACTGAAAATTTCATGTAAGTAACTTCTTTATTTATTGAGATATTCCACTTTTAAATATTCCCTCCCTTATAAAATCTTAGCATTTACAAATATGACGTCGCCGATATGCGCCAATACTTATGGCCAGTGACTGTATATAGTCATAATTATATATAATTATACATGTAATTGTAATTTGGATTCTGCATAATAGGTTTTTGTTACAAATCATTCAATTTATTTTTCCTTTTTTTACAGGAATGTTCTAGGTCATGGATATTAAGCAGAAAGCCTTATGTAAGAAGACACCAGGATGGAAACAAAACTCTGGACAATTTAATGCGAGAAAAAAACCCAAATGCATAGGTCCTGTAAATGTGTTATTAATTTGATACATACAATTCATACTACAATGTACATACTCCGAAGACAAACATTCCTATCTTTGCTTCTAATCCTGTTTTTATGTTTCAAAAATGCGATTTGATTAAAATCAATGTAAATTTTCAAAATGTGTTTTATTCATTTTTTTCCCGTTATAAAATGACTAAAATACATAGTAAGTTAACTTAGTAAATATTAATAACTTTCCAAGAATGTATTTCTCTGTGAATTTTCAATCAGGAATTCTGGTTGAGATTCATATTCAGAATCTGATATTACACTTGTAGTTCATTCTCAAATTCAAGATATGTTTACTTGTGTTATGAATGAGAGTTCACAGAACTACGTTGTATTAGATTCCAAAATCTGCATTCATGCCCCCCCCCCACACACACACACTCTGGATTCAGCTTGAATACATTGCATGTGTAACCAGATGCTTTTGTGCTCATTTGAAATATACATGTAAATGGAAAAGATTTTCAAAAATTAAGCAGAGGAGCTTTGAACTTCGAAATATTGATTTTTATTTAAGTTCCGAGCATTAATGCTATTTGATTTTAATGTATATCAAATATAAGTGTGGTGACACGATAAAGTATTATATTTTTGACGGTATGGATAATAATATGACATAAATTTGCCTTTTACGCATTAAAATAGGAATAGGCAAAATGGGGTGGGGGAATGGAGTTCTAACTTCAAGTGAGCGAAATTGCAAAATTTTCACCGGGAACCCCACATTTTTTTATGCTTACCGAAAATCATATATACTTGGCTGTCTTCTGTAAAAGTTTTATAAAATTGACATGGGTTTTGATCGCATTTTTGTTTGTTTTTAATGCATTCGTTCGATGTAAATTTGTTAAAATTGAACTTTGAAGAGAATAGATGGCCAGGAAATATGCATAAATATACCAAATATAATCATGTTTGTTTTATTTCTGCTTTTGATAGTACATCACATTATATATATATGTGGAAATTTATATATTTTTTAATGAAAATATTACTCAACGCTTTGTAATTGATTCAAAATAAAACTTCAAGTGCAAAATTACATAGCTTGGTTAAATATTCGTCTGGCGCTTTGATGAATGATCTCGCGTCATGACGTTAACAAATTTCAAACCACAAACGTCCTTGGATTATCTTAAATCAGCATATTTCCCTGTATCGCGTCAGGAATTAAGACTTTTTTTATATAAAACTGTTCATATACATTAAACGGTTGTCATTGCGTAATGGAAACAGATCGTATTAAACCAAGTAAACGTGCAATATCACAGAAAAAACACATTATATTAAAGGGAGGGTAAACGTGCGGCGTCACAGAAAAAAATACTCTTTATTGAAAAGAATGCTACCGAAAATACACTACGGAAAACGCATTGTATTCAAATAAGGGAACGCGCAACATCACGGAAAACACATTTTGTTAAAAAATAGTGAACGTGGTTTGTTACCGAAAATACACTATTAAACTCGTGAACGTGCGTTGTCACGGAAAACGCATTGTATTTAAATAAGTCAACGTGCAACATCACGGAAAACGCATTGTATTTATAAGAGTGAATGTGCGGTATTACAGAAACCACAATGTATTTAAAGAGTGGACGTTCAACATCAGGGAAAAACATATTGTATCAAAAATGAACGTGCAATTGCAGGAGAAAGAGAGTATACATGCAGTAGCATGAGGAAACACACTGTATTAAAAAGTTCGTGTTCGGTATCACAGAAAACTTAACTAATAATATGATTCTATATTCGACCATGACGTTTTGAATACGTCATGTCTGGTTGCAGTAAAACCGCAAATGAATGTCATGTTTACATGTTAAGTATCAAATTAAAATCATAACACGTATTCCTTGAGTGGGATTGATTTTATCAATTTGCAATATTTAGTATTATTGTGTTATAGACACATAGCTAAAATTCTTGTTCCGTTATAATGTTATGAAATTATTTTAAATGCAAAAACAATGAACGTTATCAGAGAGTGATACAAAATGCATAGTAGGCTTTTAATTGTACAGTAAATTAAAATAATCATTTTGATAAACAGCTAGGTGAAATCGTGTAACTTTATTTTGAGGTTTATTAAAGCGAACACTTTTTTCACACATGTTGTGGACGAGTACAAAATATATCATCCATTGTTTCACTGTGAAGGAATATTCAATTATTCAACTGTTTCTTCTTTTCACGCTTCTTTTCCTGTTTCCTGATTGGCTAACTCGCTATAGAATTATATACAAAAGTGTTAATTCATTGGTAACAAAAATGTATCTTTATTTGTATAACCTATTAAAAGCAACAAAAAAATCAGATAAGCTAAGATTGAGATATTGTCCCCATTTGCCACCCGAAACGTGATCTATATTATTAAAACACTTTATTATATACTAAATTAACTTCAGGTTTAACCAAGGAACTCAACACTGGAGTATTATGTCAAGAAATGTATTCTTGTTTAGAACAACTTACAATAAGCGATAATTTATATATGTTGGGCACAATACATTTATTACTCATTTAATGTCTATAAAATATTTTAAAGGCTCTAGTTAACTAGCATAGTTTTTTTACTGGTTTAGCAGAATATTTAACTTTGCTCGGGAGCGAAACAGGCGTTTTTATGCAGTTAAGAATTAAGTTCATGTACATGTATTTATGTCAAATACAAATGTTTAAATATTTAAAAAAAAATAACGATCCTGTACTACGCATAGGATATTGATTTTTTTTTATAACTCCCTTTTAGCAAAAATTATACCTTGCGGGACTTTTGTAGAAAAAAACTTAATCAAAAAACATGTCGAGCACACGAAATGCTTCCGCTTACAACATTGAAACAATGCAGATAACGACAAAATGCAATATTTTAATGCAGATTGTCAATTTCAAGCCTTTAACGTGCGAATGAATACAAAGCAGTGTAAAAATTCCGCGAAATGTCACGTAAAGGTACCAGACAGATCGGGCAAGATAGAAAACATCTAGCATGGGGTATGACGTGGGATATCTCTGTCTGAGGTACAAGAAAAATGTACGTAATTACCATACGAGTAATCACGTTTTAACGGCAAGATATCAAAAGTTATCAATTAGATAAAAGAACTATTGTACATAGTGCTTTATCATAACATGATACATTTCTGTATTGATTTTATATTGAATAATCAGAACGTTATTTTCTATTCACTGGATTCAAGTCTACAGATTTTCTAGTCATGTTTAGATAAAGCTACGGTTAAAGGAAAGGCATGGTATGTTAATTTTGGTACATACACAAAATTATCGAATGTTGGAAAGAAGCCGATTCAAAATTGCACACAGTCCTTTTGTCAAGTGTGGCGTCACTATAATAAGGCACCATAGAAAACGCCACTAAATCCTACACTTTGTGTTGCAGTAAGTATTTTTTCGTCGTCCTACCATATGAAATAAAATAAAAACAAAACTGAATGATTTTCCTGTCGAATATCACATATCAACATTAATATATAATTTGAATTGCACAAGTAAGAAATATTGACATTTTGCCATTATTTGGATCAAATTAAATGTATCTCTCGTTATGGACTTAATCATAAAACGGATTTTTTTCTAATGATCAAACATTTAATTAGTTTAATGAAATTTGATTTTAAAAAAGGTAAAGTATCTGATACCTTTGGTATCTTTATACATTTTTGAACAATCATTCATTCAATGAAAATCTCTTTACATAAGAAAGTAGTTGGTTTTCTCCATGTACCCCGGTTTACTCAGACTTTAAGACACTATGTGGCTTCAATCCGGGCCAACAAGAGTGGCTGTTATAAGTTGGTGTAAGCTATGTTTTCTATTTTAATTTTACAAAACGTTAGTATAAGTGGTATTTATAGGAAGCAGAAATAATTTTAGCATCTCTTTAACATTTGTTTTAGACTGAGGGAAAATCATTGATCCGGAATGGATTTGCCCCAAATATCTTTCCTATAATACCCACACACAACTAGGCTACCTGACTCAGTCGTCTGCACTGTCACGTGACATCATTGATTTTGGCGAAAGAAAAAAAACCTTTGTGACGTAATGTTGATATTTTGACGATTTGATCTGGATATGTAGATATATAGGCTTAGAGTAATGCATCTTTGTTCGAAAGACCTGTTGCAGCTTTATAAGGATTTTGGCCCGCAATATTTTTTTTCCGTAGTCTATTTTTTTTTTGGAGAAATGAATGATTCCTCTTATTTTAATAACATCAGTCATGTTTTGTTTTCATTTGGTCTGCAGTTTGCACTCCAGTCAATATCTATAGCCAAAAATAACCCCAAATTACCCAAATATTTGCACACATCAAGCAAGAATGTTTACCATTGTGCTACTTTGTGAATGCCTGCTCTTGTGCACGGCTGCGTCTATGACCAGTAAAGCATTTTGCAATGCATACCTCCCTAATTCTTGTTATATCAAAGTGCTGAAAGGTCTGCTATGTGTGTACCCTGATTCTAAACATGTTTCAGAAATATTCATTAGTATTCATGTCCTTACGAAGAAAAAAGACACAGTACCGTATCATTTTCGTGGTTTTAAATAACCTTTTGGTGACAAAATGGTAAATTCTAAGAAAACAACTAACAGTTTGACGGAATACTCCTGATAACTTACAGCCAACCTCATTTTTTGTTCTGTGGAAATATTACTAATTTATACAAGATCTTTAAAGGACACATTGCAGATTAACATTATTGTAATTTTATCACTGCACGTGCACTGATGCACCTTAATCATATTCAAAGATTAAGCAAACGTTTATTTTCATCGTAATATTGCATTGCATCAAGTCGACAATTATATTTTTAAAATTGATATAAGATATACATTGAATTTCGACGTAACGTTAATATGCAAATATAATAGACCGTTATCGGTGATTGATAGCTTGGAAGTTATACAGCAAGACGGATTAATCAGGATTGTACAGTACCTGTCTGCAGTCGCCTGGTGAGTGTGTTATTTAAACCTTAGGGAAACAAGCAATTTTATATATATTTATAAGAATGCATTATTATCTAAATCACAACTCAAAATAATAATTTTTCATATATTTATTAATCACTTTTTATTTATTTATATTTACAATGTAATTTAGCTTATTTTCAAACTGTTATAAATAGGACATTTTTAAAACAAAATGTACCGAGTTTCAAATCTAATCTGCAAATTTTTCTAATATCATTTTATCTACATGGTAAATATGATAACATTTTTATTCGAATCATTACGAATCATAAATCCGTAATATGAAAGGACATACACTAATTGTAAGAAAAAGACATAAAAAGGATTGAACGGTATTTTTCCAAGTCCCAACTGCCAATATGCATCATATATATATTTACATACTAAATTTCATAGTTATTATAGATATAAAATATAGGTCTTACCATATATTTTTAATATTGTAGTGTTGGTGCAAACAAGATTCGTGAACAGCCTAACGTCACTAAAATGTGTATTTGAACTAAACAGTTATCTCATGTCAATCTAGGCGGAAGGATAAGCTTTAAAATAGTTTTGATCTAATTGCAATCATAGCTCTAATTACTTCTGATAATCCTAATAGAGGGTCTTGCAGTGTAAATGTTAATATATTTATATGTTAATTGATTGACCTAAAACGTTTTGTAACGGATTGTTGTTTTGATATAAAAACTTCCTAACGGCATGATAATCTTATGAAAAAATGTAAATATTATTTTTCATATATATTTTGAACGTTTATAGGTAACGTATGATATAAACGGTTATTTTTAGCAGCCGCAGTAACAATTCAACATCTTATCCCAGCATGTCAATTACATTTTAACAGGCATGATGTTTCGTGGCCTGTTGTTTTCATCTATCATCCTGCTTCAACTGGTGTGTAAAGGGCATTCTACATCAAATATAAACTCTCTGTTACTGGCCATCAGAAATGCGATTATATTACCATTGAACGAGGCCAACGCCGGGAGAAGCCTCTTCAAGTCAGATGCAGGTAAACACAAATTTACAGAGCGTTGAACTAACAATTCAATTCCATTACATTAAATTTTTGTTTTAGCATTTTTTTTATATGCAGCTTGACATGATTTATCAAAATTACCAAGAACACTTCCAAACATAGCATGAAGCATATTTGAAATTATGTCATTTATTAATTTGGTCCCAAACTATTCCCCTTCATATCCCGAAATGGTCTTCAAGATGACATTTATTTCATGTGCTTTCGTGACGGCATAACCATAAGGAATGTTTAATCAAACAACAAAATTGGCATTCATCTTTTACAATTATCGATTGTTTATTTACCAAATTGCAGGTTACATTAAGTTATGTTTCTAGTGTTTCTTTGGTTGGTGTGCCTGCCGTTTATGCAGTATCTTGTTACCTTTCTGAGTGGATCATTTTGATACTACTTTTATTGTGCTTTCCTTGATGTGTTTGACCTTTCGGTTTCTGTTGCTGCAATGCTACCTCTGTTTTTATAACAATGGTCGTTTGGTGCCTTTCGTTGTCTTTCTGAATCAACCTCTCGAAATTTAAATACATGCTTACATATTTCGTATCTTATCTCTGATATCGAAAGTTCTAAAATTGCTGTCTTTTGTTAACTCCTGTTATGTCTTTGTGGCGTTTTTTGGCAACCCCACTTAGGCTAGCTCAGGTTTTTAGTTATATTTTGATTGTAGTTGCTACCATGTTTGGTATATTTGCAACCACTTTGTATAATCTTAAGTTTCTGATGGAAGCCACATGGTGGCTTAATCAGTATAATAAATATAATGTCACCCTTTGGTAGGCCATTTCACTCACATTTGTTGTTTGAGTTATTCTTGTAATGGGTGGAGAGGCATAAAAGGCAGCTAAGCAATTAGCTTAATTTATGCTCATAACACCATAACAAGTTTAAATTTGTTATCTAACTGCTTTAATTGTAAGGGTTATTATAAGTTAGCAACATTAATATTACAATATCATGGAACAAGACACCTTAATGGTTTCTGAAATTATTGGAGGTTATTGATTGGCTGCTGATGACGTAAATATGGATGCTGGCCCCTAATTGGTCAAGGTGACCTGAGGGTCGCGTCCCTTTGTTCATAAGGCAGCCATCTTGCGAATCGTTATCATCAGATCTAACTTGATATTTAAAACCCATCTACTTCCGACCCTCAGTTTTTGTGGTCAATACAAAATTGACATTTTTTGTGATGTAACCATCAATAAGGCTAGCTAAGATGGCGTTTGCAATTTTGGTGGCAACTCCACTAGCTAAGGTTTTTAGTTATTTTTTATTTTATTTTTTATTTTAACATGTATAATTTGTAACCTGGCAGTTATTTTTTGATTGTAACATGTATACCTTTTAACCTGGCAGGTTGTTGCTAGTTTGTGTTAAAGTGAGACAACACTTGCCGACTGGTCAGAGCATTGATTAACAGGGTTGGGGCAGCCGGCTCGCAGTATATAATGTAAAGATGGGTCTAGTGAATAGTTCACATATATAAACAGAAACCCCGTAGTGGACTCGTAAATGTAACGCATAACTGAAGATGTTAGCAGCCAACTCCCGTGGGGATATTCTGTTATCACAACAACTGTTACCTCCAATCTGAAGCACAACAATATGACAATATTTTAAAACTATGACCTAACACCAAAACTCGTAATTGTATAAAAGCCATGCTAAAAGAAATGATAAAATACTTAAGTTTCAGGTCTCAGAGTGATGTTGACTCCAGGGTCACACCCAGGTTCAAGGGCACTTTAAAAGTCACGGCCACGGCTGTCGTTACCTCACAGGAAACAATAGGGTACCCAAGCGTCACTAATGAAAGCTTGCCCGTATTCGTTCGAAGCAGGAAGAGAAAATTCGAATGACTCGGTCGTAATAATTAAGTTTTTAAATATCAAGTTAGATCTGATGATAACGATTCGCAAGATGGCTGCCTTATGAATAAAGGGACGCGACCCTCAGGTCACCTTGACCAATTAGGGGCCAGCATCCCGATTTACGTCATCAGCAGCAAATCAATAACCTCCAATAATTTCAGAAGCCATTAAGGTGTCTTGTTCCATGATATTGTAATATTAATGTTGCTAACTTATAATAACCCTTACAATTAAAGCAGTTAGATAACAAATTTAAACTTGTTATGGTGTTATGAGCATGAATTAAGCTAATTGCTTAGCTGCCTTATATTGTTGGTGATTAAGGCGTCCTTATAGAATCTGATATATAGAAAAGGAAAACGAATGCTTCAATGTTGCCGAACGATGATGCACAGTTCGAGTATGACTAGTGTTTTGTTTATCTATATATAAAATTGAATCAATCATGGAGAACAAGTGATTATTGATGTGAACGATACTCGAAGATCAATCTGAATACGTAATCACATATACATTTCTAATTACAACATCCTTGCATCTGATTTCCGTTCATTCATTGATTATTTGATTTAATGGACCATCTTACGTAGTTTTTGCTTTTGCGATTTTCTTTTCTTATCACATGACTTGTATCATTAAATATTTCTTGTGTTTGATGTTTGAATACTATTTGCTAATATGTAAGTTTATTTTGGGAATATTTTTGTATTTTTCCTAATTTTTAGGTATTATATATGTTTTCATGCAGTCAATTAAATATATCTTTTTGTCATTTGTTTGATTGATTTGACATTTACCAACTGCCGCGTATGCAGAACTACATCGACAGTCGCAGCTTTTGGTCCTATCCTTAGATCGGAACGCACAGATAATGCAGAGAGCTATGATAATCTTCAAAAGAACGTAAGTTTACATTGACTTTGTCTATGATGTTTAAAAAGAACCATTATGATTATATTGCATTGGTGTGCTTTATAATTTAAGAAAATGTCATATTGAGGATCAAGGGCCCACTTGTATAAAACATCTCAACTCTTGAGATTTTCTCAAGTCTACGTTTTCCCATAGACAATACATTGCTTGAGGTTTTCCTTAACTTTGAGATGTTTTATACAAGTGGGCCAATGTCCCACAAAAACACTTACGTGTTTCTTACTTGCAGTAACCTTCCATGCATTTTTTGTTTTGGATATAATGGGTAATTTTCGCGGGCCTCAATATTTGCGATTTCTACCCAAAATAAGAAAATTAAATTACACGGATTATAATTTCTCGATCTAGAGGTTTGAACGATAAATATGTCCGCCGTGTTGTAGCATAGAGATTGGAAATTCGGGATATAATATAGGCTGTATGAGCAACAACAAGAACGTTTTATTTTATTAGATAAATCATCATAAGCAAAATGTGACTAAATGGGTGCTAATATGTATCCCTTAGAATACTTGCAACGATTTCTCCCCTGGGAAATGGGTCCCAACAACTTTGTTTCCTTGAATTTGTTTTTGATTTATATATGACAAAAGTATGTCTTTGTTATATATTCAATCTGTCTGTTGCTAATAAACAGCAAGCAAATACACCTATTTTTGATAATAATAATAATAATAATAATAAAATGCCCATCTAGTTGTGTTGCTCACCCTTTGAGTATGATATTTCGAACTCTTTAAAACCACATAAATTAAATTCAATGATATAAATAAACAATGTATTGAACTAAGGCATTTTATTTGCATTGCCTGCAAGTTGATTCGCTTTTTTATCGTATTAAGAATAATTTGAAAGCGAAGGTTGATATGCGTTCGTGTGTTTGCGTCGCACAGTTAATCCAGTTGTGGTGAGGAGTGACAACATGATGTATCACACAGGTATGGTGTGTGTCTACATCGTATTCAATCTAATTTGGTGCGGAGGACAGTTGCTATTTTAAGTGTTTGTTGTTAGGTGCAAAGCTATCTCTTTTTAATTATTGCAAATTTAAAAAAAAATCTATCCCAGTGTTATTTTTTTTTAATTTTTTTTTTAGGTTCAAATTGTTTTATTCCCCCAGCATCTTTGGGAGGGATGCCAGGGTTGGGGTGCCCCGGAATCATACCTCTTACATAATATAGCCTCATGCAAAAGTCCTCTTTCTCTTCATCCTCTCTTTCTTTTTCATTCATTCTTTCATACTCAAATTCAAAATCATTCATTCTTTCATACGTATATTTCATTCATTACAATAACGATACTATTTGTTTTGATTAAATTGATATATTAAATTACATCAACCATTCCTTCTTTATATATTCAAATATTGAACGTATTTTTATATTTATAAATTCATTTACATGCCAAAAATTCTGCTTTATTGATTTGGGATTGCCATATTGTCCTAAAATTTAAACAAGATAAAACCGAATTCATGTACTTTGAATGATGTTGTTTTTCATGTTTTTCATTTGGATTAGTTTAAGAAGGAATGTCTGGGGAAATAAAAAAAAGAGTACAAATACTAATGTACCTAGCAATTTAGACCTATATACATAAACACAAAAACATAAACAGTGTACAATTATGTGAAATTTAACTATAAATTATGTATTCATAAATACATCATACACACACTCGAAATGACAAATATATTACTTGAGTCATACATATATACCACTCATAATTGTACACACATACACTCGTACCCATACACACACATCTTCGCATGCCTGATAGCATATAGATATTGCAAACATTCTTTATATTAAGACATTAATATATGGATACATCCATCCTTTCTATTACAATAAATAATTATATATTTACCATCTACACATACACATAAACCAATAAACATACTTATCAACATAACACATACACAAGACAGATATAATACATACATGTACGCCTGTTATTTACTTAAATACCAAAAATCTTCCTTCATGCCTTAATTAATTCTTTACGGGTTGTAAGTTTACCCGGATATGCAATTGATATTAAAAGCTTTTTTCTTAGATATTAAGGGGAGACCACTTTTGGTTAAACTTGTTCATTGTGTTATTCAAAGAAGACATCTTTTTTTCAATCTGTTGTTGTTGAATAATGCGTCTTTTTCCACCATTGAGAGACGGTTCAATATTTTTGAATCGACATGTATAGATATAATATTTAATAATCAGTATGAGATAGTTTATGATAGGTGCACCCTTTTCACAAATAAATTACACATCCTTGATATTCATATGATCAATAATGATAATATTGTTATTCAAGTCATTCACCCAAGCTATTAAATCATTCCATATATTATTTATTTTCACACAGTTAAAAAATAAGTGTTCAATTGATTCTGGTGCATCTCTACAAAAAGTACATAGATCCTCATCCTTAACATTAATTTGGTAAAGAAAACTGTTTGTTGTTAATATTCTATGAAGAATCTTAAATTGTAGGTTTTGAAGTTTTGTGTCAATTGTCACCAGAAAGCTTGTTAAATAAATTTTCTCCCAACCTATATCATCATTTAAATTTGTATTTAACTTTCTATTCCATTTTTCCTGCCTTTCAACTAAATAATGTTTATAGTTAGCAACAATCGCTTTATAAATATATCTAAGATCTTTTGCTTGAAGAAGTCTTCTTAAAAGATTACTGTTTTCTGATTGATTGTTGATCAATGGTTGTTGTCGTATTATGTTTAAGTTTTCTCTTGGAATGTGGTCTATTACTGCAAAATATTGTAAAAAAATCATTTTCTCACATTTAGTCTTAATATCATTGAATGACAAAAACTGATAATTATTGTCCAACAAGTCCTTAACTGTCTTCACCCCATTCCGTTCA